>NC_060190.1:41956871-42134371 GCF_021184085.1 Oncorhynchus gorbuscha | reverse complement strand
AAATTGCTCCCAAGGATGAACCAGACTTGTGGAGGTCTACAATTTCTTTTCTGAGGTCTTGGCTTATTTCTTTTGATTTTCCCATGATGTCAAGCAAAGAGACACTGAGTTTGAAGGTAGGCCTTGAAATACATCCACAGGTACACCTCCAATTGACTCAAATGATGTCAATTAGCCTATCAGAAGCTTCTAAAGCCATAACATAATTTTGTGGAATTCTCCAAGCTGTTTAAAGGCAGAGTCAACTTAATGTATGTAAACCTCTGACCCACTGGAATTGTGATACATTGAATTATAAATTAAATCTGTCTGTAAACAATTATTGGAACATTACTTGTGTCATGCACAAAGTAGATGTCCTAAGCGACTTGCCAAAACTATAGTTTTATAACAAGAAATTTGTGTTGGTTGAAAAACTAGTTTAAACGACGCCAACCTATGTGTATGTAAACTTACGACTTTGTGTGCGTGTGTGTGTGTGTGAATATGCAAAATGGTAAAATCAGAATGCCACTTTTGAGAAAGATTTGTTTTTACAATTCAGAGGGTGCCAATTTTTATGCAATCCAATGAAAATTACCTTTTCATTTTACATTTGTCTCGGGATAATAACAATGCTCAGAATGCTGCATTTTAATAGAATTTTTAAAAGAGGTATGGGAAATATTAAAGGCCCAGTGCAGTCCAAAACGTGATTTTGTTGTGTTTAATATACAATATATTTCCAAACCATCAGGTTGGAATAATACTGTGAAATTGTTCAAATGGTGATACTGCCCTTTTGGTGTAAGAGCTGTTTGAAAAGACTGTCTGAAATTTCAGCCTGTTTTGATGGGATGGAGTTTAGGTCTGCCTGCTGAAATCACCAGGCGGTAATTTAGGTAATAGACCAATAAGAGTTCCACACCTCTGCCAACACTACAGTAGTTTTCAGTTTTCCCTTACCCACTCAGACCAATCCCAGAAAGTAAAAGTAAAATTCTTGCTTGAAAATTGCTCAATTTTAATTGAAAACAATCACAGTAAAGTACTTATATGTTACACTGAAATTATTTGAAATTGAGATTAAGTCGGCTTAACACACACACGCCAAAATGCAGTTGTCAACTCCAGAGTTGGTTTTCAACTATTAATTTCCGTAATTGGTTGAGCCACCCAAAGGATGATAATGTGGGACAAAATATGTTCCACATCTTGAACTCTCCTCCCAGCCAAATAAGAGCTTAGCCAGCCAGGAGGATTCTGGAACCTATTACAAACGGCCCAGTACATCACTGGGGCTAAGCTGCCTGCTATCTAGGACCTCTACACCAGGCGGTGTCAGAGGAAGGCCCTAAAAATTGTCAAAGATCCCAGCCACCCCAGTCATAGATTGTTCTGTCTACTACCGCATGGCAAGCGGTCCCGGAGCCAAGTCTGGGACAAAAAGGCTTCTCAACAGTTTTTACCCCTAAGCCCTAAGACTCCTGAACAGGTAATCAAATGGCTACCCGGACTATTTGCATTGTGTGCCCCCCCCAAACACCCCCAACCCCTCTTTTTATGCTGCTGCTACTCTCTGTTTATCATATATACATTGTCACTTTAACTATACATTCATGTGCATACTACCTCAATTGGGCCGACCAACCAGTGCTCCCACACATTGGCTAACCGGGCTATCTGAATTGTGTCCCACCACCCACCACCCCCTCTTTTACGCTACTGCTACTCTCTGTTCATCATATATGCATAGTCACTTTAACCATATCTACATGTACATACTACCTCAATCAGCCTGACTAACCGGTGTCTGTATGTAGCCTCGCTACTTTTATAGCCTCGCTACTGTATATAGCCTCACTACTTTTACTGTTGTTTTATTTCTTTACTTACCTATTGTTCACCTAACACCTTTTTGGCACTATTGGTTAGAGCCTGTAAGTAAACATTTCACTGTAAGGTGAAACACCTGTTGTATTCGGCGCATGTGACAAATAAACTTTGATTTGATTTGAAATACAGATCATTATGTGAAAACCCCCAAGCACCCCACGGCATTGTCTCCAATCCCTTTGCTACATAAACAAGCAGGATCATTGAGGCACACACACAACAGCAGGGGGGGGGGACTTTGAGAATCCTGTCTCTTTCTTCTGTGTGTGAAAGTAGATTAGATTAGAATTTGTTGGGCTGGAGACTGAGGAGAGTGTGGACAGGAGATAAGACAGAGAAAGGCCAGGCTTGCTGGTTTTGATGGACAGTCACTCTGAAGAGAAAATGCCGAGAGGTAGCCAATAAGAGCGTTCGGCTGAGCAAATATCCCTAAATCTGACCACAGACTGTTATAAAAGGAAACAAAAGGAGTCCTCTTTGGGGAAACGTCAAGTTATTCACAGACGTCAGTTAGGGCGTGAGTGTTTGAGAATCAAACCATGTGAATTAAATCAAGAATTGCCCCTAGAAGAAGGATTTGCGAGCCATCCTTTTGTTGAAAACCATTCAATATGTCCTCCTCTCTCAGGGTTCTGGATGACTGACAGTTTAAGTGGATAACAAATGGAGTGATCATCCCCTGCAGCCAAAACAGCCAAACCTGATTTATAAAGTTAATTAGACGAGAGCATAGATTCATGTCTCTTATAAAAAACGTTGTTTTAGGTTGCTGAGAGCTAACGTGACCAATCCTGCTTCTGGTGGCTTTCCATCTCCTCTATGTTTCTCCATCCATTCTCCATCCATTAATCAGCCATCATAATTTCATTCGTCATTATCTGGACAATTGGGGTGAGTGACTTCCGAACCAATCAATCAAATCAATTTGTGTAGCTCTTTTTTAGAAAGTCATTCATCACTTGAGGCTAAACAAAATCCTACAACTCAAAAGAGCAACAGTGGCAAATATCCTGACAAGACTGACAGATAGAGAGTATAGCTCATTCTATCTGGCCGGCACAATGCATGAGTTTGCATGACCGTCACAGTCATGCCCAATCTATTGTGTCAAAAAGGATTTTGTCCCACAAATGCTGACTTTAATAAACCGACCCAATGCTTGGATGACTGGATCTTGAATGTGAAGACGACCATGGCTCACTTGATCAAGGCTCAGGCTGGCAGGTTTGATGCAAAATAGATCCAGTCTTACTCTGCAACCATAGGGCTCTGGTCAAAAGCAGTGCACTATAGGCTGTAGGGAAAAGGGTGCCATTCGGGAATCAGACTTACTCTGTGTGGATCTGCCCAGTGCCTGGGGGATGCTAGAGGCATATTACCTCTGCACTGACCAATTTTATTCATGCCCTGACGGGTTGTATGAGTGGTTGCCTGGTATTGATCGGTGCAATCCAGATGCACTTTTATTGCACCTCAAGAGCTTTCATGTGCAAAGGCAAATACAATTACAATTGGTTAATGCATTTGCGTGCCCATCGTAAATAACCAAAGTGCTTCCTGCGGCATCAAAAAGTCTCCAATATAAATCTCCAATATAATCCTAATCGCGTTACATTGACCACAATGTCAAATAAATCAGATGTTACCGGGGCCTGATCTGGAGTGGTAGCTGTCACAAGGCACACAGGTCCAAAGGAAACGCACGAGTCACTGCAGACCATATCAATATGCTGTTACGGCATTAGTTGCAGGGGCCCTTCAGATCAGTAGGTTATGCATAAAACATGACGAGGAGTCTTGCGAAGTCTTAAGCTACAAAGCATTGGGCACACGAGTGCATTAACCAATTGTATTGGCATTTGCCCTTGCACATGACAGCTCTTGAAGCGCAATGAAAGATCTTTTGGATTGCACCGATCAATATCAGATAATTGCACCGGAGAGGATGGCTGCTGTTTAATTGGCTCTTAACCAACCGTTCTATTTTCTTTGTTTATTCTCATTGTTTGTATCTTATTTTGTACATAATGTTGCTGCTATCATCTCTTATGACCAAAAAGAGCTTCTGGATATCAGAACAGCGATTACTCACCTTGAACTGGACAAATCATTTCTCTTTAATGAGTCGGACGAGAGGGATTTACTCCAGACACCCGACGAGGCCCTCATCCCCGTCATTCGCAGGAGAAAGAGACAGAGATTTTGCGGAAGGAGATCGGGTGCCTCGTGAGAATTAGGTGACGAGTGGATTCTCAATCTGTCATTGCCATCCGTACTATTGGCCAAGGTACAATCGCTGGATAATAAATGGGACGAACTAAAAGCACGTATATCCTACCAACGGGACATTAGAAACTGTAATATCTTTCATAGAGTCGTGGCTGAATGACGACATGAATAACATTCAGCTGGCAGGTTATACACTCTATCGGCAGAATAGAACAGCAGCCTCTGGAAAGACAAGGGGTGGCGGTCTATGTATATTTGTAAACAACAGCTGGTGCATGAAAACTAAGGAAGTCTTGAGGTTTTGCTCACCTGAGGTAGAGCATCTCATGATAAGCTGTAGCCCACACTATCTACCTCGAGAATTTTCATCTATATTTTTCGTAGTTGTCTACAAACCACCACAGACTGATGCTGGCACTAAGACCACACTCAATGAGCTGTATTCCGCCATAAGCAAACAGGAAAACTTTCATCAAGAGGCGGCACTCCTAGTGGCCGGGGACTTTAATGCAGGGAAACTTGAATCCGTTTTACTTCATTTCTATCAGCATGTTAAATGTACAACCAAAGGGAAAAAAACTCTTGTGCTGCCATCCTGTTAGAAGGTAACAGATTATTTTATTACAATGGTTAAATTGGATTTTCATTGTGTTCAATGGTGTTATTTGCCCCCTAGTGGCGCTTTCTGGTACTTAGAAAGTCAACGCAAACAGGAAGTTCAGAATTTGTTTTGCACGCATAGAAGCAGCTACAAACAACGCTAAGGTGCAGGTTTTCAATGTAGTTATTTCTTGTCACGCTTCAGCCTTGGAAAAATATTTGTTTGTAAGTTCGATTCAAGCATTTAGCTAATGATGATAATCTTGTTATTGATAGAGTTTCTTACATATCAATGTTGGTTGCATTTACTCACAAATTGCAATGCCTTTTGTGTATGTCGTTAGCTGTATTACTTTGCTCATGCGTCATGCAAACGAATTGTAAAATATACAATACTGTAGTTTTGTTACTGTTTCTAGTGTAATATGCTTTGTTATTCTACATAGATGGTTATACATTATTAGAGTAATGAAAGGAGCAATTACCATATGGTTAACAATTAGCTATATGGTTTGGCATCATGCCAGATGCATGGTACCTTAGCACGTGCTTTGTATTTATGCAACTTCAAATGTTTAATGTACAGCTACAGTATGTCGGTGTGAATTGAACACTAAAGTATATTCTTTTCTGTATTTTGCAGTTTCACAACATAAACGTTTTCAATATATTCATTCAAGAAAAGTCACGCCTTGGGAGTTTTATTGAAGACTTAGTTGTTAGCTATCTGTCTAGTTTTGCATGGGAACGCAACTCAAGGGCAGAATAGTGAAAAAACATCATCACAGCGGGCTCAAGCACAAGAATAACTGCACACAAGAATAACTGCACACGGTGGTTATGTTTCTACGTTCATCAGCCAACAAAGCCTCTTATCCTAGGGAAGACCAGCAGTCTATGATGCAACAACCAGAGCCAGGTGTTCAACAGAGAGAGATGGAAGAGCCTCTTCAGCACATTGGGACCAAGTCTCAATCTACAAGATCAAGGTCATCAAAACAGTCAAGCAGATCCTCAACAGCGAGTTCTGCAGCCGTCAAAGCACGCGCCAAGGCGGAGGCAGCACGCGCACAAGTCTCTTATGCTGAGAAGGAAGCTTCTGTGATGAAACAAAAGGCAGAAATAGAGGCCAGCTTGTTGAAGCAAAAGGCAGAAACAGAGAAGCAAAAAGCTGACCTCGAGGCAACTTTATATGTTCTCCAAGTTGAGAGAGCAGCTGCTGCGTTGGCTGAAGCTGCAGCCTTTGAAGAAGCTGTAGAATCAGAACGCAGAGAGCTTCGCAAAGAACTAGACACAGGGACACAGCCCTTAAGTCCAGTCCAACGTACATGTGAGTACATGCAACAACATGCTAGGCCCTACTTTGCTGAACTTCCATTTGAAGTGGAGAAACAAGAGCTTAGTGTTGACCCAGCTACATGCCATAATCCAGAAAGTAGCAAACAACAGAACATGAGCAGAGACTCTCCGTTCAAAAGAAATGAACAGCAGCATGGTGGAAATGGAAAGCAAGCCCACTTCCAGTCACACACACACAACTTCCCTGAGTCACAAGTGGCACCAGACCTCACCAAGTACCTCCTACGACGTGAGATGGTGAGTTCAGGACTCCTGAAGTTTGATGATCGCCCTGAAAATTATTGGGCATGGAAAGCATCCAGCAGGACTTAACATGGTCTGGCAACGACTAGAAGAGTGCTATGGTACACCCGAAGTGATCGAGAATGCACTGTTGAAGAAAATTGATGATTTTCCAAAACTGGCTAACAAAGACAATCACAAACTAAGAGAACTAGGCGACATTCTTCTCGAACTGGAGTGTGCTAAAGTAGAAGGGCCTCGCTTCCAGGCCTCGCTTATCTGGACACATCTCGGGGGGTAAACCCTATTGTAGAGAAACTTCCATTCAGTTTACAAGAAAAATGGATAGCACAGGGATCCAAATATAAGGAGGACTATCGGGTAGCATTCCCACCATTCTCGTTCTTCTCGAGATTCATCAGGAACCAGGCGAAAATTAGAAATGACCCCAGCTTCACCCTCTACACCTCAACTAACCAGGTGTCCATGAAAAGTGAGAAACCTGCCAGGTACAGCAGCAAGACACCTGTGACTGTATACAAGACAGATGTGTCATCTGAGGCTTCAGACCACCAAACCAAACCCAGTAAGACAAAGGTTGAAAACCCTGAACGTCAGTGCCCAATACATAACAAGCCTCATCCCCTTAAAAAGTGTCGTGGGTTTAGATACAAAACTCTAGATGAGCGCAAATCATATCTCAAAGACAATGGCATTTGTTTCCGATGTTGTGGGTCAACTCAGCACAGAGCTAAAGACTGTAAGGTTTCAATCAAGTGCTCTGAGTGCGACAGCGACAGGCATCTTGCTGCTCTGCATCCAGGCCCAGCCCCTACAAATACATACACCGCTACAGCAGAGACAGATAATGGCGGGGAGCAAGGTGACGATGCTCTTTATCTGTCACCTCAAAGTGTACAGAGATCTGTGGTGAGGCAGTCAATCCAAGATCATGTTCAAAAATATGCTTAGTCAAAGCTTATCCGGCTGGGAAAAGAGAGAAAGCTGTCAAAATGTATATAGTGCTTGATGAACAAAGTAACAAATCTCTGGCCAAGACAGAGTTTTTCAGTCTCTTCAACATCAATGACAACTCTGCTCCATACACTATGAAGACGTGTTCTGGGGTAACAGAGACTTCAGGCAGGAGAGCCGTCAACTTCATGGTGGAGTCTATAGATGGACACATGCAGCTCACTCTCCCTACTCTGATAGAGTGTGATATGATGCCAGACGATAGGATGGAGATTCCCTCCCCCGACATTGCGTATCATCATCCCCATCTGCAACCAGTTATGGACAGAATTCCAGCTGTGGACCCAGACGCTCCCATCCTCCTGCTCTTAGGACGAGACATCTTAAGGGTACACAAGGTACGAGAGCAAATCAATGGGCCCCACGACACTCCTTATGCACAGCGACTCGACCTCGGGTGGGTCATTGTGGGTGAGGTCTGTCTGGGAACGGCTCACCGACCAGCCAATGTTAACGTGTTCAGGACAAACATACTTCAAAATGGTCGCACATCCTATCTGAGCCCTTGTCCTGACATCATCCAGGTAAAAGAGAACTACAACAGCGTAGCTCAGAAACACATCTCTCCCTCTACAGTGCACCCGAGAGATCCAATCACAACTGTGAACACAGACAGCCTGGGATGTTCCGTGTTCGACAAAACACAAGACGATGATAAACCAGCACCATCAGTGGAGGACAAAGCCTTCTTGGACATTATGGACAAACAGGTTTTCCAGGATGATGGCAACAACTGGGTGGCTCCACTACCCTTTCGTCCCAATAGACGTCGCCTTCCTAATAACAGGGAGCAGGCCATGAACCGTCTCACATCACTTCGCAGGACTTTAGACAAAAAGCCTTACATGAAGCGTCATTTTATTGACTTCATGCAAAAGATGCTGGATAACGACCAAGCCGAACCTTCACAGCCACTAGAGGGAGACAAAGAACGTTGGTATCTGCCCATATTTGGTGTTTACCATCCACAAAAGCCTGAACAAATACGAGTAGTATTTGACTCCAGTGCTAAGTGTCAAGGCGTGTCACTTAACGATGTTCTGCTCAGTGGTCCAGACTTAAACAACACACTCTTGGGTGTCCTAATGCGTTTCCGCAAGGATTGCATTGCACTAACAGCAGATGTGCAACAAATGTTTTACTGTTTTGGTGTACGTGAGGATCACAGAGATTACTTAAGGTTTCTCTGGTATGAAGACAACAACCCAGATAGAAACATAACTGAGTACAGGATGAAAGTCCATGTATTTGGGAACAGCCCTTCACCAGCCGTAGCCATCTACTGCATGAGACGAGCAGCGCTACAGGGTGAGAAGGAACACGGGTCAGAACCCAAGCAATATGTAGTGAGGAACTTCTACGTCGATGATGGTCTGACATCAGTAGCTAGTACAGAAGAAGTTGTCAACATTCTAAGAAAAACACAAGCAATGTTGGCGGAGTCCAACATGAAACTACACAAGATTGCATCCAATAGCAAAACAGTTATGGAAGCCTTCCCTATGGAGGACCGTGCGAAAGACTTAAAAGATCTGGACCTAGGAGTGGATCCTCTACCCTTTCAACGGAGTCTGGGACTTTCCTGGAACCTGGAAACAGACAGCTTCTCATTCCAGGTGTCCCACAATGAGAAGCCTTTTACTCGGAGAGGCATCCTGTCCACAGTGAATAGTCTTTATGACCCCCTTGGGTTCGTGGCTTGACAACTCCATTGTGTCCTCCTCCCAGAGCGCTAAGAACCTTGGCGTGATCCTGGACAACACCCTGTCGTTCTCAACTAACATCAAGGCGGTGGCCCGTTCCTGTAGGTTCATGCTCTACAACATCCGCAGAGTACGACCCTGCCTCACACAGGAAGCGGCACAGGTCCTAATCCAGGCACTTGTCATCTCCCGTCTGGATTACTGCAACTCGCTGTTGGCTGGGCTCCCTGCCTGTGCCATTAAACCCTACAACTCATCCAGAACGCCGCAGCCCGTCTGGTGTTCAACCTTCCCAAGTTCTCTCACGTCACCCCGCTCCTCCACTCTCTCCACTGGCTTCCAGCTCGCATCCGCTACAAGACCATGGTGCTTGCCTACGGAGCTGTGAGGGGAACGGCACCTCAGTACCTCCAGGCTCTGATCAGGCCCTACACCCAAATAAGGGCACTGCGTTCATCCACCTCTGGCCTGCTCGCCTCCCTACCACTGAGGAAGTACAGTTCCCGCTCAGCCCAGTCAAAACTGTTCGCTGCTCTGGCTCCCCAATGGTGGAACAAACTCCCTCACACGCCAGGACAGCGGAATCAATCACCACCTTCCGGAGACACCTGAAACCCCACCTCTTTAAGGAATACCTAGGATAGGATAAAGTAATCCTTCTCACCCCCCTTAAAATATGTAGATGCACTATTGTAAAGTGGCTGTTCCACTGGATGTCATAAGGTGAATGCACCAATTTGTAAGTCGCTCTGGATAAGAGCGTCTGCTAAATGACTTAAATGTAAATGTAAATGTGGCTCCAATAACAATGCAAGGTAAAGCCTTAATCAGAGAACTCTCTTCTGATCAGAGTGAGTGGGATGTCACTCTTCCAACAGAAAAAGAAGAGAAATGGAAACAGTGGAAGCAAGTCCAGTGTCTCGCTGACACCTTTTGGAAAAGGTGGAGACAGGAGTACCTGACAATACTGCAGAGACGCAGAAAATGGACAGCAGAAAAGCCAAATGTAAAAGTGGGAGATGTTGTCTTATTGAAAGACAGTCAGGCACGCAGAAATGACTGGCCAGTCGGGCTTGTGGTAAAAACCTTTCCCAGTACTGACAAAAAGGTTAGGAAAGTAGAACTAAAAATTGTCAAGCAAGGAGCTGCTAAGGTGTTTCTGAGACCAATCTCAGAGATTGTTGTTCTTCTTTCTGAAGCATCCTAGAGACAAAAGATAAAAATAGAAAGGACATTTGTTTCTTGATATGTTTTATTTAATAGTGGCACAATTTCATTATACCAGGCGGGGAGTGTGCTGCCATCCTGTTAGAAGGTAACAGATTATTTTATTACAATGGTTAAATTGGATTTTCATTGTGTTCAATGGTGTTATTTGCCCCCTAGTGGCGCTTTCTGGTACTTAGAAAGTTAACGCAAACAGGAAGTTCAGAATTTGTTTTGCACGCATAGAAGCAGCTACAAACAACGCTACGGTGCAGGTCTTTCAATGTAGTTATTTCTTGTCACGCTTCAGCCTTGGAAAAACATGTGTTTGTAAGTTCGATTCAAGCATTTAGCTAATGATGATAATCTTGTTATTGATAGAGTTTCTTACATATCAATGTTGGTTGCATTTACTCACAAATTGCAATGCCTTTTGTGTATGTCGTTAGCTGTATTACTTTGCTCATGCGTCATGCAAACGAATTGTAAAATATACAATACTGTAGTTTTGTTACTGTTTCTAGTGTAATATGCTTTGTTATTCTACATAGATGGTTATACATTATTAGAGTAATGAAAGGAGCAATTACCATATGGTTAACAATTAGCTATATGGTTTGGCATCATGCCAGATGCATGGTACCTTAGCACGTGCTTTGTATTTATGCAACTTCAAATGTTTAATGTACAGCTACAGTATGTCGGTGTGAATTGAACACTAAAGTATATTCTTTTCTGTATTTTGCAGTTTCACAACATAAACGTTTTCAATATATTCATTCAAGAAAAGTCACGCCTTGGGAGTTTTATTGAAGACTTAGTTGTTAGCTATCTGTCTAGTTTTGCATGGGAACGCAACTCAAGGGCAGAATAACTCTATACAACCTTTACTCCACACATAGAGACGCGTTCAAAGCTCTCCCTCGCACTCCATTTGGCAAATATGACCATTATATTTATATCCTCCTGATTCCTGCTTACAAGCCAAACATTAAAGCAGGAAGCAGCAGTGACTCGGTCAAAAAAAATGGTCAGATAAAGCAGATGCTAAGCTACAGGACTGTTTTGCTATCACAGACTGGAATATGTTTCGATGGCATTGAGGAGTAAACCACATCAGTCACTGGCTTCATCAATAAGTGCATCGATGACATCGCCCCCACAGTGACTGTACATACATACCCCAACCAGAAGCCATGGATTACAGGCAACATCCGCACTGAGCTAAAGGGTAGAGCTGCCGCTTTCAAGGAGCGGGACTCTAACCCGGAAGCTTATAAGAAATCCCGCTATAACCTCCGACGAACCGTCAAACAGGCAAAGCGTCAATACAGGATAAAGATTGAATTGGCTCCGATGCTCGTCGGATGTGGCAGGGCTTGCAAACTGTTGCAGACTACAAAGGGAAGCACACCCAAGAGCTGCCCAGTGACACGAGCCTACCAAGCAGGCTAAATTACTTCTATTCTTGCTTCGAGGCAAGTAACACTGAAACATGCAAGAGAGCATCAGCTGTTCCAGATGACTGTGTGATCACGCTCTCCGTAGCCGATGTGAGTAATACCTTTAAACAGGTCAACATACACAAGGCTGCAGGACCAGATGGATAACAAGGACGTGTACTCTGAGCATGCACTGACCAACTAGGTAGTGTCTTCACTGATATTTTCAACCTCTCCCTGTCTGAGTCTTTAATACCTACATGTTTTAAGCAGACTACCATAGTCCCTGTGCCCAAGAACACTAAGGTAATCTGCCTGGATGACTACCGAGCCGTAGCACTCACGTCTGTAGCCATGAAGTGCTTTGAAAGGCTGGTCATGGCTCACATCAACCCCCTTATCCCAGAAACCCTAGACCCACTCCAATTTGCATACCGCAGATTATGCAATCTCTATTGCACTTCACACTGCCCTTTCACACCTGGACAAAAGGAACACCTATGTGAGAATGATTTTCATTGACTACAGCGTTCAATACCATAGTGCCCTCAAAGCTCATCACTAAGCAAAGGACCCTGGGACTGAACACCTCCCTCTGCAACTAGATCCTGGATTTCCTGACTGGTCACCCCAAGGTGGTAAAGGTAGGTAACAACACATCTGCCACGCTGATCCTCAACACTGGGGCCCCTCAGGGGTGCGTGCTCAGTACCCTCCTGTTCTCCCTGTCACTCATGACTGCACGGCCAGGCACGACTCCAACACCATCATTAAGTTTGCCGCTGACACAACAGTGGTAGGCCTGATCACGACAAAGACGAGACAGCCTATAAGGAGGAGGTCAAGGCCACCAACCTCTCCGTCAACGTGATCAAGACAAAGGTGATGATTGTGGACTACAAAGGAGGACCGAGCACTTCTCCAATCTCATTAACTAGTTGAGCAGGTTGAGAGCTTCAAGTTCCATGGTGTCCACATCACCAACAGACTAACATTGTCCAAGCACACCAAGACAGTCGTGAAGAGGGCACAACAAAACGTCTACCCCCAAACCATAAGACTCCTGAACATCTAATCAAATGGCTACCCTATTTGTTTTGCCCCACCCCCTCTTTTTTGCTGCTGCTACTCTCTGTTCATTATCTGTGCATAGTCTCTTTAATAACTCTACCTACATGGTACAGCATTTATATATTACCTCAATTACCTCGACTAACCGGTGCCCCCGCACATTGACTCTGTACCGGTACCCCATGTATATAGCCTCGCTACTGTTATTTTACTGCTGCTCTTTAATTATTTGTTACGTTTGTTTCTTCCTTTTTTGGGATTATTCTTCTTAAAACGGCATTGTCGGTTAAGGGTTTGTAAAGTAAGCATTTCACTGTAAGGTCTATCTACACCTGTTGTATTCGGCGCATGTGACAAATACTATTTTATTTTATTTTGATTGTATAGACCATTCCCTATGCTTTTTGCCTATCTCTTCCTTGAAGTGTTCTTTTTGTCCATTGAAGCACTCTCTGTCCTGAGAGGATGGCTACTGTTATATCACTTCCTGAAATGTTATTGGTTTATCTCTCTGTGTTGTTTGTGTTAGATCCCATTCTTCAACGATGTGTGTACAGGAAACAACAGGCCGATATGCTTGTGGCAATTTTAGGGTTGAATAAGGGAACACAGTCTGCATTAGCTATGCTAGTTATTGAACCAACCCTCATCTTATCTCTCCCCGCCTGCCCTCTGCTTCCCATTGCAGTGATACACTTCCCTTAGAACTGACCTCCCTCCTCACACCAATATCCACCCATTTTAGCGCTTAAAGTGACAGTAACGCGATTGTAGTCCTAGGTATTATAAATGTCTTGAATATTGCGTAAGCCACCCCCCGGGTATGTATTATTGACTGTTATTTATACTGGCAAAGTTGAAACCGAACATGGCCAATTGGTTTTAACTGTTATAACTGAAAGAAGATAACTGTATATTTTTTGTAGTGTTGTCTGTTCCATTGCATTGCTCATGACCCAGCTCAATAGATGGCCTTTCAGAAACCTGTGTCTATTGTACTGGTTGAGGTTTCCCCCCCCCCATTAAAAGGGAACTGTCGTAGTCTGGTAGTTGAGACATTTTATGTAACCCTAGTCGGCAGGTGTTACATAAACCTTGCCATAAATCGGACATCACACGCTTCCCTTTAGATGGCTTAATCCGTAATCATATCATAAAACACCATGCTGATTATAAGCCACACTATTGGACAATTACATGGCCCTCACTGATCTATGGCTTTTGCCATCAGTGATGACAGAGGTGGACAGGAGGTCATGACTTTGGTTATTTGTTGACAACATCCCATTGATTGATCTGAGCGGAAAAAGTTATTGATCAAGGAGCAACATTTTGATCAGCATAATAGTGTCTTAATCAGTGTGTAAAACCTCAGGTGCGTGAACTACACCAGGTGTGTGCAGACAGTCAACCAGATGCAGAAAGACATCTTGACAGCTTAAAGAAAAACACAACTCAACATGACACTGTCAGTTCATTTAGATGTACTGTTATCTAAGATTGAGACTTACTGTTAGAGCAGGACAATAACCCTGCTGCAACAGGAAATGTGGATTATAATGAATGGACATTTTTGTAGGGATTGATACATTTTTAAATAAAGTCTGACATTTCAAAGTGGAAATGAGAAACTTCAGAAGCCTTTTTAGACCTCAAATACACTGCAAGTTTTACATTTCCTGCATTGCAGAAAAGTTATCCTGCGACAGGGTGATCAAATTAAGATCCTACATTTGCATATATAATCCCATAATCTTTCTTCCGCCCAAAAGACAGATCAGCAGCTGCTTCTAGCTGCACCCCGAGTGTGTAAACACTAAACAGAACCACGGCCCAACAGCCATGTTAGCCAGCCAGGTCACCACCATGAGACCCCGGTCAGCAACATGTCACAGGGTCATCATTATTCATCAGACAGTGTGGCCTGAGTGGTGCTCATTGCCAGTGATGTGATGCTGTGATTGCATCAGTGAGCAGGGTCGGAGCCTCCACAGCTGTTGACAGCCAGATAAACACTCACAGACTCCTGCATGTAGAGTTGCTGCATTCACTGAGAATATGAATTTTGAATGTGGGTTTGTGTGTTTGCGATAGTGTTTGCACAGCACAGATCCCACTGGGGCTGATGTGTTCATCTGGAGGTTCATTGATGAGTAGGTTGGAGCCAGACCCATGCCGACTGACTGCAGTGCTGTGATTGTGAATGAACTTAACACACACACATGACATGCAATCGTCTCGCTCTAAGCAGCCCTTGAGCAGCAATGTAGCAATTGCTCGTCAGACTGCAATATGTTTAATGCCCTTGAAGGGTAATGGATTGAGACACAGTTCAGAACAGTGAGATCAATACAAACAGTGCGTAAGATGATACCATATGGACTTCTCACAGTACACTACACCAGTAATGCTTTGCTTACAGATGTTTAAAAGCAAAACATCAAAGAGTTTGAAAAGGAACACAGAAAAAAAAATCTTACTGTTTCTTTGTCACATTTGAAGTATGAAGATATATATATTTTTTTGAATTTCTTGACTCTCACTGGGGAATAACAGGAGCACATCAGGGGCAACACACGACAGGGGCAACACACTACAGGGGCAACACATCAGGGGCAACACACGCCAGGGGCAACACACGCCAGGGGCAACACACGACAGGGGCAACACACGACAGGGGCAACACACGACAGGGCAACACACAACAGGGGCAACACACGACAGGAGCAACACACAACAGGGGCAACACACAACAGGGGCAACACACAACAGGGGCAACACACGACAGGGGCAACAGTGAGAAAGGACGGACTAAAACTGCTTACTCTGTGGTTCTTCAAAGTCCTAAATTGTCCTGTTTCCATTTTTAAATCACATTTTTACCCAGTCGTTCTACTAATTCCCCCTAATATAGCAACAGTGTTATAATAGTAGATCGACAAGCAGCTAATATCATGCAAAGTTACAGTGATAGCACTCACCGGTGATGAACACTCTCCTCTATCTCCCTCTTTGAATCTCTGTACAAGAGCTATGACTCTCTCTCTCTCACTTTACCTCTCTGTCTTTCTTTCTCACTCTGCCTCTCTCCCCCCCCTCTCTCTCACTTTGCCTCTCTCTCTGTCTCTTTCTTTCTCACTCTGCCTCCCCCCCTCTCTCGCTCTCTCTCTCTCTGCCTCTCTCACTCTGTCTCTCGCGTTGCCTCTCTCTTTCTCAGAGGATGCTCTTCCTCCCCTGCCTCCACACCCGAATGACCCTGTTTCTACTGGGACCCCGTTTCTATGGAGCTGTGAGCCATACAGTCAGCCAACCAACCAGCCAGCCATCCAGTGTACAGCCCTAGATGCTGTACGTATAGCCCATTGCAACTGCCCAGGGGCAGGTACTTCAGCCAAGCCTAGAGAGCAGTTACAAGCCTTTAATAAATAACCCATACAACTGATCCACGTGGTCATTACATATGCACTGGCTCCCTTGTTATATGCATTGCATATATTTGGTTATTTTCTTATTATGTGGTGAGCAGGAAAAACACATGTTCATTCCTTTGATGTCCTAAAGAGAAAGAGTCTAACAAAAGAGAAAGGTGCATATGTTGGAGTGCATGCACACTAATGAAATGTCCTCATGAATATCAAACACATCCGTGAAAGGGTGCCTCGGATATTACACCAGGGCTGTTAAAAACAACTGGAAGGAGGAGGAGAAAATCATCAAGCACAGAAACAGGGAGCAACTTGGAGGAGAGCAAAAAAAGATAATGACCGTATCAATTGTATACACATGCTTATATAATCAGCAATGATTAGATGAACCAATGGGGACATGGGCGTGCGGAACATGTATATAGTATGGTCTGTGAAGCGTGTAATATGGGATTGACATGCTTCTGAGCAGCAGCTTTCATTCGTTAGTCTTCTGCAGTTATTGTTATGTACACTAGTAGGTTCCACTGCCATGCAATCTTCCTGCTCTGGCTCTGCCTGCCTTTCTCTGCGTGTAGTGGAGATGTAAATGTGCACTGTTCACACACTGAGGGCAGCCAGCTGATGACCCACAACAGTTATCAGGGAGTAGAGTGAGATGGGAAGGTGGGAGAGAGTGTCATGCTTCATTGGGATCCACAACAGTTATCAGGGAGTAGAGTGAGATGGGAAGGTGGCAGAGAGTGTCATGCTTCATTGGGATCCACAACAGTTATCAGGGAGTAGAGTGAGATGGGAAGGTTGCAGAGAGTGTCATGCTTTATTGGGATCCACAACAGTTATCAGGGAGTAGAGTGAGATGGGAAGGTGGGAGAGAGTGTCATACTTCATTGGGATCCACAACAGATGAACTGATGTCGTCAGTTCTTTTTGCGTCAGCATGCAGTAGACACATGGTTGGAAGACTTCATCTGCTGCTCTCTCTTACAGTACCTGTCCAGGAGTGGTGTAAAGTACTTAAGTAAAAATACTTTAGAAAAGTACCTAAGTTGTTTTTTTGGGTATCTGTACTTTACTTTTTAGTGACCGGTATTTGCCGGTCATTCTGTTGTTGGGGTATATTTGTTATTTTATTTTTACAATTTAACAATCATCAGGAAAGCATAACAATCAGAAAATGCCCAGTTATTCCCCACATACACAAAACAACTGGCTACATGGGAGCACATCATACACAACCCTTCCCTCCCCATCCCATGAACACCCCTCTCTGTCCCCTCACCCAGTATTAGTTTCAATGATTAACAAAAACAATGCTAGTAAATACATTTTTCAAACAAAAAAACAAAAATATAATACTAAAAATACAATCGTGAATAATTATAATGGTAATAATAATGAGGCAGCTCAGGTGGGGCTGAAGGCTCTGAAAACGAATTAAAGTCCCCCCAGACGTCAAGAAATGCAAAGGGTTTATTACATAAATTGTACGTTATCTCTTCAGAATATATAAAGTTAGTTATTTAAGCCACATCTGTTTGTTTAGCGAAGTGTTACTCTTCCATTTAAAAGCTGTGCATTTATTGGCTGCAATGACTGCCAATTTAATAGATCTCGTTTTGTTACCAATATTAACTGGTAGAATGGGGTCATCTCCAAGAAGAATAAGGGAAGGATCTTGTGGTACAGTCATATTAGTGACCTGTGATAAGATCTGAATGATGTCTTCTCAGTAATTGCCTTGTTCAGGGCAGGACAAAATCATATGCATAAAGGGTGCCCACCCCTGTTTTACTCCTTGGGCAAAATTTGGAATATATAGACTTTCTTTCTCTGGTGTAAAGTAGACCATATGTAAAATATTGAATTGCATCAACTTGTGCCTTGTGTTAAATGAAAGACGCTGAGCATCTAAAAAGAGATTTTCCAATTTCTCAGCCTCAAAAGTGAGACCAAGGTCATTATGCCACTTTATGCAAGTCTTCAGAGCTTCGCCATTCCCCATCAGAGCTTGAAGACCAGAGTACATGTACAAAATGAAACCTTTTATAATATGCCATTTAGCAGGCAGTTTTATCCAAAGCAACTTACAGTCATTTTACATATGGGTGGCCACAGGAATCGAACCTACAACCCTGGCTTTACAAGAGCCATGCTCTACCAACTGAGGTACGAAGGACAACCTTTCTAACCCCTTTCCTCTCCAGCCACAGTTTATCAGTTGTTGGAAGGATAAAAGTTAACCATCTCTATACAGATGACCAAAAGTTTTAATTATTTTGCTGAACCATACAAATATAGTACTATCTCTCAGGGCTTTGGATAAGATGGGGTTATTATAGAAATGTGTTTGTTCATATATAGATCTATGCCCTCCTGTTTGTTTAAGGACTTCAGTCAATATGTTTAGAGTGTTTTTAATTAAAGGATTGCCTGTGAGACCTTTCAAAGCCTTAGGTGGGCTAATACAAGGTATAGATGCCAATGAACCAGGGGATATACACGATTCCTCTGTCTCCAAGAGCGTGAATTTGCTCTTGTATCTTGTCATACCCACACTCTCTTTAACTGAGAGGCCCAGTAATACACCTGGAAGTCAGGTAGAGTAAGCCCACCTTCTGAATATGGTCTGCATAAGGATTTACAGTTCCACAGAAATGAGACCTTCCTGTTCAGTTGTTTGGAGAGAAAAAAACTATGAGAATAGGAAAGGGCAAACTTTGAAAAAGGTACAGGATTTTGGTAATACGTTCATCTTTAAACAATTGACCCGCCCAATAAGAGAAATTGGTAAATCCCGCCATCTAGAAAAGCTGCTTTTTAACATACTTAATTACAATTTTTTTGGAAGGAAAAACATTTCACTCATATTGTAATTAATTCTAGGTCATATTTCATAGAAATCTGGAAACACTTGACAGTTACTTTAATGTATTTGTCCAATTTCACTATAAAGGTGTATTAGTGTAATGAAACACTGTTTGATTATGTTTGCCTATACTCTGACGAAAAAGAAAAAAGGTATTCACCTTTATGCTTCACTATGTTCTTCCCAGCTGCGGCTGTTAGTTTCTCACCTCGAGCCTGAGCCTAAATCTCACACAGATCTCGAGGTGAGACATGATTGCTGCTGTGAAGTGACTAATATCTGCCTGCCAGAGTGAAAAAGTGATGCATTGCACCTAAAGCCAGTCTCACAGAGAGAGAAGCCGAGTATCTAGCAATCTGGCAGATGAAGGTCGTGGCTCGTGCTGAGCTGTAGTTTCAACCTGATGTACCTCCCGGCGGGGATCTTGGACGAGAAGGCTTATTTTGATGTAAATCAATGTGTGATTATGCATATACTCGTTTACATGTCCCAGGCTTTCTTATGCTGGGTTGATCCAGATGGCTGATAGTAGAATGTGGAAGAAAATACAACTATGGGATTTTAATTGTCAATCTGTGTCACTTGGCCTTCGGCCTGAGAAGGCTACACAGGGGTTAACAGAAATCTACTTTAAGAAAAGGCAACTTCTGATTGCAATAACCTCAGGGCTTGGTGTTTAATGATAATGGCTGAAATAAGCAGAATAAGAATCCTTTGGAGGACCTATGTTTAATGTGTCTTGTACTGTAGCTCATTGTTAGGCCAGGTACAAGTCATTACACTCACTCCCTTAGGCTCAGCGAGATATCTAGTGAATTTACTGCCAGTAACCCAAGTTTAGTCATAGATGGAACATAAATAGAAAGTGGTAATAAAGGGCTTGATGTATTCATCTGAGTTGAGCAGTGCCAATGACTGCCATGATTTAACGTAATTATGGATCTCCAGTGTCTCAGTAGCCAGACCTACACTGACACAACACACCTCATTAAGAAAATCCTGGTTTCCCACAGCCTCACTGCTTAAGGGGCTCATCCACTGCAGTAAAGGTTAAACCCCCATCCATTCTCCCATGCAGCCAAGTGGACTATAAAGAGAGTTCATGTAACACAAAGAGGGAGTGGGATGGAAAGGAGGTGGCTCACTCAGGCTCAGCACACAGATTACAGACAAAGCATGTCCACAGAATACTGATTGATCGGATGAGAGGAGGAAGTGTCTTTGAATTGGTACCCAGAGAACCCGCATTGTTGCTGTGATCTTTGTTTCCGAGCAGCGTGGTCTGTGTTATAAACCAAATCTTTCCCGCAGAGATGGAAGGTGGTGCAAAGATACAGTACTGTATTTGGAGGGCATCAACTACCACAGGGGAAATTATGGAGAGATTTCAGTGTCAACAGTGAATTCCATCATTTTGAATTTGCATTAGGACATTGAATTTGAATTTCATATTTTGTATTAATTGAATTCATAAATTGACCTTGTATTTCATTATTTGGAATTTAATGTAATGAATATTGCATTCAGTTTTATATTCAATATGTATATATTCCGTTTCAATATGGTAGATATTGCATTCATTGTCTGTGTATTCAGATTCAGTTTTCTAATTCAGTTCTCTAAATTCCGATTCAAAACCAGAGACAACATCCTGGTGCTTTGCCAGCAAGGAATGGTAGAAGAGAACCGATAGAATCAAAGGCTATCCGTCTTAAACAGTATTTTCTTCCTAGGAATTTGTCTCTAGTGTTTGAACTGTTTGGGCTATAAACTATTTGCTCCTTCCTGAAAGCTATGACTCTCTGGAACATGGTTGTGCCTTCTATTCCCCTCCTGTCATGTTTTGTCATTGGTTATCATGTCTTGTCTCTGTGCTTCCCTTCTATTCGTTTCCCTCTGCTGGTCTTATTAGGTTCTTTCCCTCTTTCTCTCCCTCTCTCGCTCTCTCTCTCTATCGTTCCGTTCCTGCTCCCAGCTGTTCCTCATTCTCCTAACTACCTCATTTACTCTTTTCACACCTGTCCCCTATTTTGCCCTCTGATTAGAGCCCCTATTTCTCCTCTGTTTTCCGCTTCTGTCCTTGTCGGATCCTTGTATGATGTTCGCTGTTCTGTGTCCTTGTCTCGCCCTGTCGTGTTTTACCTTCTTCAGATGCTACGTGTGAGCAGGTGTCTAGGTCTGTTACGGCCGGTGCCTTCCCGAAGCAACCTGCAGTCTGTGGTCGAGTCTCCAGTCAGTCCTCTCTACTGACGAGTGGATTTCAGTTTTCCTGTTTTGTTTTCACCTTGATAATTTCCAGGATTATCACTTTTGTCTAGAACTGGAATAAAGACTCTGTTTTCGTTAAGTCGCTTTTGGGTCCTCATTCACCAGCATAACAGAAGGATCCGACCAAGAATGGACCCAGCGACTACGGATTCTCGCAACACTGCCATCGAGATCCAGGGAGCAATGCTCGGCAGACACGAGCAGGAATTGTCTGCTGCTCGTCATGCCGTTGAGACCCTGGCCGCCCAGGTTTCCGACCTCTCAGGACAGTTTCAGAGTCTTCGTCTCGTGCCACCAGCTACTTCCTGGTCTTCCGAGTCTCCGGAACCTAGGGTTAATAACCCACCATGTTACTCTGGGCAGCCCACTGAGTGCCGCTCCTTTCTCACCCAGTGTGATATTGTGTTCTCTCTCCAACCCAACACATACTCTAGAGAGAGAGCTCGGATTGCTTACGTCATTTCACTCCTTATTGGTCGGGCTCGGGAGTGGGGCACAGCTATCTGGGAGGCAAGGGCTGAGTGTTCTAACAATTATCTGAACTTTAAAGAGGAGATGATACGGGTTTTTGATCGTTCAGTTTTTGGTAAGGAGGCTTCTAGGGCCCTGGCTTCCCTATGTCAAAGTGATCGATCCATAACGGATTACTCAATAGAGTTTCGCACTCTTGCTGCCTCCAGTGACTGGAACGAGCCGGCGTTGCTCGCTCGTTTTCTGGAGGGACTCCACGCTGAGGTTAAAGATGAGATTCTCTCCCGGGAGGTTCCTTCCAGCGTGGACTCTTTGATTGCACTCGCCATCTGCATAGAACGACGGGTAGATCTTCGTCACCGAGCTCGTGGAAGAGAGCTCGCGTTAACGGTGTTCCCCCTCTCCGCATCTCAACCATCTCCTCCCTCCGGCTCAGAGACTGAGCCCATGCAGCTGGGAGGTATTCGCATCTCGACTAAGGAGAGGGAACGGAGGATCACCAACCGCCTTTGCCTCTATTGCGGTTCTGCTGGACATTTTGTCATTTCATGTCCAGTAAAAGCCAGAGCTCATCAGTAAGCGGAGGGCTACTGGTGAGCGCTACTACTCAGGTCTCTCCATCAAGATCCTGTACTACCTTGTCGGTCCATCTACGCTGGACCGGTTCGGCTGCTTCCTGCAGTGCCTTGATAGACTCTGGGGCTGAGGGTTGTTTTATGGACGAGGCATGGGCTCGGAAACATGACATTCCTCTCAGACAGTTAGGGAAGCCCACGCCCATGTTCACCTTAGATGGTAGTCTTCTCCCCAGTATCAGATGTGAGACACTACCTTTAACCCTCACAGTTTCTGGTAACCACAGTGAGACCATTTCCTTTTTGATTTTTCGTTCACCTTTTACACCTGTTGTTTTGGGTCATCCCTGGCTAGTATGTCATAATCCTTCTATTAATTGGTCTAGTAATTCTATCCTATCCTGGAACGTTTCTTGTCATGTGAAGTGTTTAATGTCTGCTATCCCTCCTGTTTCTTCTGTCCCCTCTTCTCAGGAGGAACCTGGTGATTTGACAGGAGTGCCGGAGGAATATCATGATCTGCGCACGGTCTTCAGTCGGTCCAGAGCCAACTCCCTTCCTCCTCACCGTTCGTATGATTGTAGTATTGATCTCCTTCCGGGGACCACTCCCCCTCGGGGTAGACTATACTCTCTGTCGGCTCCCGAACGTAAGGCTCTCGAGGATTATTTGTCTGTTTCTCTCGACGCCAGTACCGTGGTGCTTTCTTCCTCTCCAGCCAGAGCGGGGTTTTTTTTTGTTAAGAAGAAGGACGGTACTCTGCGCCCCTGCGTGGATTATCGAGGGCTGAATGACATAACGGTTAAGAATCGTTATCCGCTTCCCCTTATGTCGTCAGCCTTCGAGATTCTGCAGGGAGCCAGGTTCTTTACTAAGTTGGACCTTCGTAACGCTTACCATCTCGTGCGCATCAGAGAGGGGGACGAGTGGAAAACGGCGTTTAACACTCCGTTAGGGCATTTTGAATACCGGGTTCTGCCGTTCGGTCTCGCTAATGCTCCAGCTGTCTTTCAGGCATTAGTTAATGATGTACTGAGAGACATGCTGAACATCTTTGTTTTTGTCTACCTTGACGATATCCTGATTTTTTCACCGTCACTCGAGATTCATGTTCAGCACGTTCGACGTGTACTCCAGCGCCTTTTAGAGAATTGTCTCTACGTGAAGGCTGAGAAGTGCGCCTTTCATGTCTCCTCTGTCACATTTCTCGGTTCTGTTATTTCCGCTGAAGGCATTCAGATGGATCCCGCTAAGGTCCAGGCTGTCAGTGATTGGCCCGTTCCAAAGTCACGTGTCGAGTTGCAGCGCTTTCTAGGTTTCGCTAATTTCTATCTGCGTTTCATTCGTAATTTCGGTCAAGTTGCTGCCCCTCTCACAGCTCTTACTTCTGTCAAGACGTGTTTTAAGTGGTCCGGTTCCGCCCAGGGAGCTTTTGATCTCCTCAAGAAGCGTTTTACATCCGCTCCTATCCTTGTTACTCCTGACGTCACTAAACAATTCATTGTCGAGGTTGGCGCTTCAGAGGTGGGCGTGGGAGCCATTCTATCCCAGCGCTTCCAGTCTGACGATAAGGTCCATCCTTGCGCTTATTTTTCTCATCGCCTGTCGCCATCGGAACGCAACTATGATGTGGGTAACCGCGAACTGCTCGCCATCCGCTTAGCCCTAGGCGAATGGCGACAGTGGTTGGAGGGGGCGACCGTTCCTTTTGTCGTTTGGACTGACCATAAGAACCTTGAGTACATCCGTTCTGCCAAACGACTTAATGCACGTCAAGCTCGTTGGGCGTTGTTTTTCGCTCGTTTCGAGTTCTTGATTTCCTATTGCCCGGGTAATAAGAACACCAAGCCTGATGCCTTATCCCGTCTCTTTAGTTCTTCTGTGGTTTCTACCGACCCCGAGGGGATTCTCCCTGAGGGGCGTGTTGTCGGGTTGACTGTCTGGGGCATTGAGAGACAGGTAAAGCAAGCACTCACTCACACTGCGTCGCCGCGCGCTTGTCCTAGTAACCTTCTTTTTGTTCCTGTCTCTACTCGTCTGGCTGTTCTTCAGTGGGCTCACTCTGCCAAGTTAGCTGGCCACCCCGGCGTTCGGGGTACGCTTGCTTCTATTCGCCAGCGGTTTTGGTGGCCTACTCAGGAGCGTGACACGCGCCGTTTCGTGGCTGCTTGTTCGGACTGCGCGCAGACTAAGTCAGGTAACTCTCCTCCTGCCGGTCGTCTCAGACCGCTTCCCATTCCTTCTCGACCATGGTCTCACATCGCCTTAGACTTCATTACCGGTCTGCCTTCGTCTGCGGGGAAGACTGTGATTCTTACGGTTGTCGATAGGTTCTCTAAGGCGGCACATTTCATTCCCCTCGCTAAGCTTCCTTCCGCTAAGGAGACGGCACAAATCATCATTGAGAATGTGTTCAGAATTCATGGCCTCCCGTTAGACGCCGTTTCAGACAGAGGTCCGCAATTCACGTCACAGTTTTGGAGGGAGTTCTGTCGTTTGATTGGTGCTTCCGTCAGTCTCTCTTCCGGTTTTCATCCCCAGTCTAACGGTCAAGCAGAAAGGGCCAATCAGACGATTGGTCGCATATTACGCAGCCTTTCTTTTAGAAACCCTGCGTCTTGGGCAGAACAGCTCCCCTGGGCAGAATACGCTCACAACTCGCTTCCTTCGTCTGCTACCGGGCTATCTCCGTTTCAGAGTAGTCTTGGGTACCAGCCTCCTCTGTTCTCGTCCCAGCTCGCCGAGTCCAGCGTTCCCTCCGCTCAGGCTTTTGTCCAATGTTGTGAGCGCACCTGGAGGAGGGTCAGGTCTGCACTTTGCCGTTACAGGGCGCAGACTGTGAGAGCCGCCAATAAACGTAGGATTAAGAGTCCTAGGTATTGTCGCGGTCAGAGAGTGTGGCTTTCCACTCGTAACCTTCCCCTTACGACAGCTTCTCGCAAGTTGACTCCGCGGTTCATTGGTCCGTTCCGTGTCTCTCAGGTCGTCAATCCTGTCGCAGTGCGACTGCTTCTTCCGCGACATCTTCGTCGCGTCCACCCTGTCTTCCATGTCTCCTGTATTAAGCCTTTTCTTCGCGCCCCCGTTCGTCTTCCCTCCCCTCCCCCCGTCCTTGTCGAGGGCGCACCTATTTACAAGGTACGGAAGATCATGGACATGCGTTCTCGGGGACGTGGTCACCAGTACTTGGTGGATTGGGAGGGTTACGGTCCTGAGGAGAGGAGTTGGGTTCCATCTCGGGACGTGCTGGACCGTTCGTTGATTGATGATTTCCTCCGTTGCCACCAGGGTTCCTCCTCGAGTGCGCCAGGAGGCGCTCGGTGAGTGGGGGGGTACTGTCATGTTTTGTCATTGGTTATCATGTCTTGTCTCTGTGCTTCCCTTCTATTCGTTTCCCTCTGCTGGTCTTATTAGGTTTTTCCCTCTTTCTCTCCCTCTCTCGCTCTCTCTCTCTATCATTCCGTTCCTGCTCCCAGCTGTTCCTCATTCTCCTAACTACCTCATTTACTCTTTTCACACCTGTCCCCTATTTTGCCCTCTGATTAGAGCCCCTATTTCTCCTCTGTTTTCCGCTTCTGTCCTTGTCGGATCCTTGTATGATGTTCGCTGTTCTGTGTCCTTGTCTCGCCCTGTCGTGTTTTACCTTCTTCAGATGCTACGTGTGAGCAGGTGTCTAGGTCTGTTACGGCCGGTGCCTTCCCGAAGCAACCTGCAGTCTGTGGTCGAGTCTCCAGTCAGTCCTCTCTACTGACGAGTGGATTTCAGTTTTCCTGTTTTGTTTTCACCTTGATAATTTCCAGGATTATCACTTTTGTCTAGAACTGGAATAAAGACTCTGTTTTCGTTAAGTCGCTTTTGGGTCCTCATTCACCAGCATAACACCTCCATGATACTCACAGGACATGTTACAATGGAGTGTGACAAACCCCACAACTTGACCCCTATAAGAAAAGAGTTGACTAGCTCTGTCATAGCCCTTCTAAGGATAGCTTTTTCACTCACTAATAATTCATCTTTCTCTTGTGACTGACTGGGTTCAAACCGGGTCACATGCATGTCACAAGACTGTGTAAGCCCACTTAGCTAAAGCCCATATGGATTAGTCCAGGAAGCTAACAGCCCACTGGGCAAAAACTGGTTGAATCAAAGTTGTTCCAAGTCATTTCAACCAATCAAATCAATATGATGATGTTGCAACAACTTGGAAAACTGATTGGATTTGCAAAAAGTAATTAACTTAAGGGCATTTTGTCTTTTTTACACCCAACTTTTTAACTAAATCCAATGATATGGAGATCTGTTGTTGTTGATTTCATGTTGAATTCAAGTTAGTTTACAACTCAACCAAATGTATATCAAAACTAGATGTTAAACTGATGTCTGCGCCCAGTGGGAGACGTCTTCAAGTCTCCAGCAAGGTTACTCATCAAAAGAGCGTGGACCTCAGTTACATTTCACCCCCCTTTGACCTCTTACTCTGAGATCACGGCACCACTATAACTGACTGGGTTCTAAATCAGGCCTACTGCATAACAACAACCCTTTCTGTGGCAAACAGAAGCAGAAGGATCTGTGCACCCCATTTAATGAGAGTGCAACAGAGGTGGCTTTGTGATCCATTCATGTGATGAGCAACCTGAGACCTGAAGACGTGTTAGTTTGACTGATGGGGTTCTAACCCAGGTCTCCTATGCGCCAGACAATGCAAATGTTCAGGTCTCTGAGAAGTTACTCATCATGCAAGCGTGGTCCCCGAACCACCTGTGTTACACGTCACCCCACTTTGACCTCATCCTCGAAGAGACCCATCCAAGTCACAGAACCAATGCCTAGGCTTTAGCTCAGCAGGCTAAAAAAAGTCTTAACCCAGTCAGTCACATGCTACCTTTATAATGATGTCTTCAGGTCTCAGGCAAGGTTCTCATCACGTAAGCATGGCTCACCAAACCACACTCTTTTGATGAGTAACCTTGCTGGATCTTGAAGACTTGTGTAGCAGATGGGAATACGTGAAACTCACTCCCCAGCCTGATGTTTCGCCCCTTGCGCAATTGAAGAATTAATTTTTTTAAAGCGTGATGGGTTGTAATGCTTCAGGAGGGCGGTCACGTGTGTTTTTGAGGCAGAGGTCCTGAGTTTGAGTTGCACTCAGCTCAAATGCCAGGGCTGCTGTGGAGTGAGTTTTGGGGTGAATGTAGCAGATAGGAATCTATGAAACTCACTCATCAGCCTGAAGTGTTGCCCCTTGCGAAATTGAAGAAGGCTTTTTTTCAATAGCGCAATTGGTTGGAATGTTTCAGTAGGGTAGTCACGTGAATTTGCGAGGCAGAGGTCCTGAGTTCGAGTCTCGGTATGAGCTGAATCAGGGGGAAGCGATACTCGCTAAGCAAGCAACGTGTCATCCTTCACATGAACTTCCTGAACTCATCTCTATAGGCTGTAGCTAAGTGGGCTAACACAGTATTGTGACATGCAGGAGACCTGGTGTGAACCCAGTCAGTCACAAGAGCAATAAATAAATAAGGAGAGGAAAAGCTATTCTGTGACAGGGCTATTCAACTACTGTATATTCTTATGGGGGCCAAATTGCAGTGTTTGTCACACTCCCTTTTAACGTGTGCTTAGTGTCCTGTAAGCACCATAGAGGGGGTCACGACCACGTTCCAGAGAGTCTTGGCTTTCAGGAAAGGGGTCATAATAGCTTATAGCCCAAACAGTTCAAACTCATAGGAAGATAATAAATTCAACATGCCACATTGGCTTCAGAAACCGCCAGAAACCTGTTAAACACAGAGAGCGTTTGATTCTATCTGTTCTCTTCTACCATTCTTTAATGCAGAGGTGGCACCCGAAGTTCAAAGGTGATGTGGCAAAAGAGCCAGAGACAACAACTTCAATGGACAACATACTCTGTAGTTTAGTGAACTACTATAGCAGGGCTGAGCGTTATGCAGAGAATGGTCACAATGTCTTTAAATATTACTTTCACTCTATACACAATGTTAAGCTGTGGACTTTGAAAAATCAAAAAGACGGACAGGTTTCAATGTAAAAAAGTATTTGAATTTGTGGCGTGAAACCTATTATTTGTTCATCTGATTACAGTGCTCTCCTGCAATTATGAATTATTACATTTAACACTATAACCAGTAGACTTTGTAACAAAGTTTTAATGTCTAAGTCATAAAAGTACTGTTGTTCACCTGGCCCACCAGAGGTTGGTTCCCTGGCGCTCACTGTAGGAGCAGATTGCCTGTAAAATCTATACTGTATTTTCAAGTATTGACTTAAGGGTGTGAATACTTATGTAAATTTGATATTTCTCTTTTTAATTTTCAAGAAATTTATGAAAAACATTTAAAACATGTTTTCATTATGCCATTTGGGGTATTGTGTTTAGATGGGTGACAAAAAAAATATATATTTAAACCATTTTGAATTCAGGCTATAACACAACAAAATGTTAAATAAGTGAAGGGGTAAGAATACATTCTGAAGGCACTGTATATCAGTAGGTGTCACAATGAACTAGCTAGTTTAAAAAGACTGACGCCATAATGGCTACCAGTCTCTGTATTTGTGAAAGTTATGGTGCCACATCAATTATCTTGTTCTGGATTATCCATCCATCTCTTTTGGCTGGACAAATATGTTCATATTGTCTGTGTAGACTGCTCTGTGGTGGAATTTGTAGTTTTTTGAAAACTTTTAAGACTTGCAGTTGAAATAAAATAATATGCCAATATTACTGGACTAACAACCTGGCTGACTAACCATTCAGGAACTTCAGTACCCCTTGGCCTTGGGTAGCAGCAACAGATTGTTTAATTTTCTATATCCTGTGACAAACACATTTATTCAGTGAGTCTAAATGATTAACTTTAGCTGCCAGCCGCATGTTCGCATCAAACTAGCTAGTTAATGTTAGCTATCTAGCTAGGCTACTAAAGCTAACATTAGTAGTTTTGTTAGCTAGCTATAGATTGGATCATTCTAGCTAGTTCTAGAGGACGACTAAATTGCTTTTATTAACTGCTTTTACTGACATACCTTGTTTTCCATTAAATTTGTGTTTTCTCTCTCATGAGGCAGGAAACCAGGTAGGCAGGAGAGGAGCGTGAGCAAAGAAAGAAACCAAGTCAAACAATGAGGTGCTTGTGCAACCGGACGTAGTTGTTGAAAGGCAGGGTTGATGAGGCTCTGTAGACTGTAGCTATTATAGCACTGTGACTGACAAATGAACCCACCACAGTGTGTGGGGTTTACCGCTTGAAATCCCAGGAACAGGGTTGTATTCACAAAACAAAGGCAAATGGGCTGACATTGGGGAAGGTATGTCAACGTGTCAAATAAGAAACGCCTGCTTTCTTTTCCTTTACAAAACATGTTATATATATTTTTTTAAACATTTTTCTATGACATATGAATATGTGAATATGTCTGGCAAACGCATTCGATGCTGCTGCTTTGAAAGTGGCGAGGTAGTGCCACAACAGATTCCAATCTACTGGGGCAAATGCGGCTCTGCCTTGCTGGTAAGGATGTTGTCTCTGGTTTTGAATCTGAATTTAGAGAACTGAATTTGAAAACGGAATCTGAAGTTAAATATATGACATTTATATAAACTAGAAATTTGTCACGTATACTCCCTCTCCGGCCTCTAGGTCATCAGGCAGCTGATTATCCCGCACACCTGTCACCATCGTCTCGCGCACCTGCGCCTCATGACACTCACCTGGACTCCAGGTCAGTTCCCCAGCTCTGTTCCCCACTTCTGCATTGATTGTTTTTTGCCTGTATTACTAGTTTGCTGATGCTGTTCCTGTCTCGTTCCATGTCCGTTCTTTATTAAATGTTTGACTCCCCGTACCTGCTTCGTCTCTCCAGCGTCATTCCATGTGACAATGTCGGTGCGTTGTTTGTGTTTCATGTTCATTGTTTCTTTTATATATTAAAACACTCACTCCCTGAACTTGCTTCCCGACTCTCAGCGCACTCGTTACAAAATTATAGTTTGTAAACTTGATACACAGATAATGCAATGTCTAACATATTGAAACTGAATATATAGTAAATATTGAATGTAATTATTAAATTAAATAGGAACTGCATTTTAAAATGAATGCAATATTCATTCAATTCAGTTTGAAATCATGAAATACAAGTTAAATTTATGAATTCAATGAAAAAATGTGTGCATTTTCAAAATGATGGAATTCAAATACAATTTCTGTTGGCACTGAAATCCCTCCATAGAAGATGACTTTCATTTCTCCAACCATGACTCCTCAGTTTCCACTGTTCTTGATTTTTTACTTTCTTTAATTGTATTATTTTAGTCAGTGGGTTGCACTTTCCCCAATCCCCTTCTGTTTCCCCTCCTCTCTACGATTACCAATAATACAACCACTGACAAGGCTGTTGCATCACTACTGGGAATACAGCACATGCTTCCCTTCGGGATCATTATACACACATCATTGAGGGTCACCTTGGGAGAGACTAAGGGAAGTTACCTAATATGTCACATTTATGTTCAATAATATACGTATTTGCTTGTATTGAGTGTGAGATTGTGTTATATCATGACATGTGTTGACCCGAGGTTCAAGGCTCGTATTGATCGTGTTCATGTATCTGTGAGCCACGTTCGCTGCTGAGCAGGCTCTAGGAAATGTGTCTATTAGAGGCCTCTGGGTCGTATTCATTAGGTTGCTGTTAACGTTTTCTACTGTGTGCATTAATGAATATGAACATGATGCAGTATACATGTGTCAGTTTCTAGTAGAATTTACAGGCTTCATTAGAATGTATGCTTTGGTTACCAAGTCATCCCCACCCCCACAGCAATACAGCCCTAATTGGCCAGTAGCACATGGTCATAGATAGGAAATAAGTCAGTTGATAGGAATATGTCCAGTTGAAATCTAGTAAGTTCTGTCTGGAAGGGTATCTCCATTGTCGAGCATTGCATTTTTCAGGGAAACGAATAACATGATTAGCTAGGAAACCACTGTAAATGTCATATTGATTCCACAGTATTTAAAATCAGGATATTTACAACCAATTTCAAATGTCAACAACAGGAATCCCTTCAACACTAGGCTACTTAAGTTTTATATATGTACAAATATAGATTTGTACAATAGATTTTAAAGTTACAACAACCCTCCTCATTATAACAATGTAACTCTCGTATAACATACATGAGTGCAAAACCTAAACCGTTCGTTTCCCCACACACTTAGCAGTTGATGAAAACACTCTGGGAAATATTTTCTCTCTCTTATTGAGCTGGCTGGCTTTTGAGAGGCAATAAAAGTGTCAGAATCCTCATCTCCTCCACAGACTCGACAATGTCTATGAGCCATGTTAACCTCCATCTGCTGCAGCTTAGCAGAAGAGAAATTTAACACAATCAAGGATAAAATGTCAGAGAAGCATTTGCCATGCAGCCCTAGGCCGAAAATTTGATTTCTGGTATCAGTCAATTTGGTTGTACCTCCTCCACCCTGCCCCACACACCCCCTTCCTCTCATCTTCTGTCCCTTCCCTAGTCTTTCCCCCTCTTTCTTTGCTTCCTCTCTCTCTCGCTCGCTCCATCACTCCTTCGCCTTCCACCAGAAAGGCTTATTACTCAATTTACCTCTGAGACCGACCGGCTGGTCTCAGGCTTTTCTTCAATTGTCCTTTTGCTTTCTTCCCAAAGATAGCCTCAGGTCCTAAATGGTGTAAAAAATAAAATAAAAACAAAGCAAGCACAATATTTTCCTGTACATTTGGAGCAATGTAAAAAAAAAAATGCGGTCATCAGGGCTAAGATACTTCAAAGGTCTCGCCGGTGAATACTAAGCACTGTTGTCTCATTCTCATTACAGATCTGTTTGTGAGACATAATGCACTCACAATGACACAGAACTCCCTGGCCAGTGTGGATATCTGAGCATAGGCATATCTGATATCTGATATACTCATACGACAGTCCTCATCTTGATGAGCATTACACATCCACATCCCTTCCTCTGAGCATTACACATCCCCATCCCTTCCTCTGAGCATTACACATCCCCATCCCTTCCTCTGAGCATTACACATTCCCATCCCTTCCTCTGAGCATTACACATCCCCATCCCTTTCTGTCAGCATTACACATCCCCATCCCTTCCTGTCAACATTACACATCCCCATCCCTTCCTCTGAGCATTACACATCCCCATCTCTTCCTGTAAGCATTAAACATCCGCATCCCTTCCTCTGAGCATTACACATCCTCATCCCTTTCTGTCAGCATTACACATCCCCATCCCTTCCTGTCAGCATTACACATCCCTTCCTGTAAGCATTAAACATCCGCATCCCTTCCTCTGAGCATTACACATCCCCATCCCTTCCTGTCAACATTACACATCCCCATCCCTTCCTCTGAGCATTACACATCCCCATCCCTTTCTGTCAACATTACACATCCCCATCCCTTCCTCTGAGCATTACACATCCCCATCCCTTTCTGTCAACATTACACATCCCCATCCCTTCCTCTGAGCATTACACATCCCCATCCCTTCCTGTAAGCATTAAACATCTGCATCCCTTCCTCTGAGCATTACACATCCCCATCCCTTCCTGTCAGCATTACATATCCCTTCCTGTCAGCATTACACATCCCTTCCTGTAAGCATTACACATCCCTTCCTGTCAGCATTACACATCCGCATCCCTTCCTGTCAGCATTACACATCCCTTCCTGTAAGCATTAAACATCCGCATCCCTTCCTCTGAGCATTACACATCCCCATCCCTTCCTGTCAGCATGACATATCCCTTCCTGTCAGCATTACACATCCCTTCCTGTAAGCATTACACATCCCTTCCTGTCAGCATTACACATCCCTTCCTGTCAGCATTACACATCCCTTCCTGTCAGCATTACACATCCCTTCCTGTAAGCATTACACATCCCTTCCTGTCAGCATTATACATCCGCATCCCTTCCTGTCAGCATTACACATCCCTTCCTGTCAGCATTATACATCCACATCCCTTCCTGTCAGCATTACACATCCCTGCCTGTAAGCATTACACATCCCTTCCTGTCAGCATTATACATCCACATCCCTTCCTGTCAGCATTACACATCCCTTCCTGTCAGCATTACACATCCCTTCATGTCAGCATTACACATCCCTTCCTGTCAGCATTGCACATCCCTTCCTGTCAGCATTGCACATCCCTTCCTGTCAGCATTAGACATGTGATGATCAAGGAAAATGCTGAATGCTTACAGGAAGGGATAGGGATGTGTAATGACTTTATTGAGGAAAAATGTATTTACTATGCCTGTGATATGAGGTTGTCCCACATAGCTATCTTAAGATGAAGGCACTAACTTGCTCTGGATAAGAGCATCTGCTAAATTACTATAATTTAAAATCAGAAATGTAATGCTTACAGGGAAAGGGATGGGGATGTGTAATTCTTTCTCTGTCAGAATTACACATCCCTATCCCTTCCTGTAAGCATTCAGCATTTTCCTTGATCATCACATTCACAACACAAGGTATGATATCAAAGCCTAGCATTTTGGGTAGCAAAACAACAATCCACTTGGCTGCCAGCTCATTTCTCCCAGTGCTCAGCTATAATTCAGCATTAATAGTAAAGCATTTATACTGACACTCCACACAATCCTTTAGTGTACAGGCTTTTAAAAAATCACATTCTGTAAGTGGGCTTTTACCCACTGGGCTTTTGTGTCACCTCAACCAAAGCCCCTCTAAAGTCCATACCGGGAATACAAAAGTAGCTAACTATCGGCTTAGGGTGCCCAACCAGGTGTGAGCCATACAATCCATGCCATTGACATGACTTGCAAGCAGAGCCTCAGTCAGCTGAATTATTTATATGTGGCTCAATAGGCCTGCTGCCTAACTTCACTTTAATAATCCCCCATGCATTACAGAGACTAGACTACTCCACAACAGTCTCCCACGGCCCGTACACGCTGTATGAATGCTATTTTCTCTGCTATCGTACTCTCAGCCCAGCTGCTTTATTTATTCATGGTAACATATTGCAGCAGCAGTGGCAGTGGTAGGGAGCACACTGCACAGCTCTGCAGCTACAGCATCCTCTAGATGTGAAACTCCAGTCATCTGTGATATCTTCTGTTTCCAGAAGCGTTTTACAACCAGAATGGGAAAACTAAAGAAAAGCAGTGGCGATGCAGAGATGTTCTGATAAGAGGACGGATGTTTATCCCCCTCCTACGTTCTGTAGGATTTGTATTTCGTTCCTTCTCGTCGTCCATGACAGTTTTTATATAAACCCGGGCCTCTTTTCTCCTCGGCCTCCGCTCCGTTATCCCTCCTCAGAGACAGGAAGTGATTGAACTGATGCTCCTAATGCTGGATCACACCATGACCTAATTTCACTGCTATGACAGCTAATGCAATAGAAGATAATACAGATCCTCATAAGATACCGGAAAGCATATTACCATTAATTAATTATCACATTATTGAACAATCTGAATGATTGAGAAGACGTGCTTTAGCGGGGATTGGATTTGATCTGCACCAAGATGTATAAAGTTTATTCATCCAAACTGGCTCTATATCGAAGACTTTTAAAACAAGGACAGAGAGAGATGTAGACGTAATCAGAAAGAGAGAGAGAGAGAGAGAGAGAGAGAGAGAGAGAGAGAGAGAGAGAGAGAGAGAGAGAGAGAGAGAGAGAGAACAGCCTGGGATATCATGGTGACCTTTAGGTGAGAGGAGACAGACAACGCCATGATAGAATCCCTGTAATCCTCACAGCTTCTGCTCATTCAACATGCATGTGGCGCACAGCAGAAATAGAAAATGAACAAGCACATGGACCACAGTCATCTTTCCTTTTGATGTGACATTGTACAGAGTTAGTCTGCTTCATAGCACTACTTGTACTACACTACCTATTCTAATACTACTTTCCCCCATTGTCAAATAAAATTACTGAATGGTTTTTGGTAACCTACTACTACCAAGTAGACTCTCCTCACAGCTGCTAACAGAGTGTGTTGTGGGGGGGGGGGGGAGCAGAACAAACTGAAGCAGCCAGTTTAGTTCATCTACATCCAACTCTGACATCCCCAACTGCCACTCCAAATCTGTAACCTTTGGATTTTGACAGCCGGTGTACAGCATTCTGCAGGGGCATTTGGGGACGCAGTGGCAGTCTTCTATTCATGTGGTATTACTACCTGTGGACTGGTGCACCCTGGTCTCTTCCTGGCTGAGCTGCGGGCGCTCACTTTCACAGACACAGCACAGCTCTTTAATTGGAGCACTATCAGCGTGAGCGAATGCCACTTCAATTACCTGCCCATAAACCCCATAGTTAAGACAGAGCAGCACTGCGGAGCCCACAGCTGACAGAGAGAGCAAAGAAAGTGAGAATGTCTGTGTGTTTGTGGCATCATTTGGAACTGGACACCAATGTGAATATATATATTTACACCAATATTGTGTAAAGGGAAAAGCAAGGCAAGGCAACTCCCATGTCATAAAAGGCTTCCTAGAGTTGAATAGGATAAGTGTGTTGTAGGGAAAAAGTGACCCAAAGCTTAGTTCAGGGAAACATCCTATTTTATGATACTAGGATACAGGATATAATTATGGCACAGAGAGGATTTCCAGATGATCTCCCCCGCATGTCTGAGAAACACACACAGGAAAATTTGATAGAGAAAAACAGATTTGGTTTGGAATCGTTGTCTGACAAGACTGATTCCTGTTTGTTTACTAGTAACGTGGTGGCATTTGGTGACCCCTATGGTTCAGTGCTGGACGCTGTTGGCACTGAGTGGTTGGTGTGATTTCGCCAGTGACTAAATTCGGAGTGACGATCAGATTCTGAGTCTTGCTGTATGGCATGCTCTCATTAACATGACTCTGTCTTAACTTATAAATCACAAGAGGCTCCAGCATTAAAAACCGGCAGAGAGATTTCTCCGGCTATTCCATCATATCTGATTCTGAGATGCCCACTTTTCCATTCAGACTAGAGGAAAGGGTTACAGGGGTCATCAAATGTTAATCTGCCATCAAGGAACAGTATGACATCAAGCCCATAGTAAACTATATGATAGAAAAAAACATATTTCATCATCTACAATTCAATTTCATGTCATCTATTTCCCTGGGGAAATACATTATCTGTCAAAAAATATATATATATATATTTTTTTCAGTTCCAGGATTATAGACTATCTTTCAAGGAACATATCTTTTCGATTTCAACAGCTGTGCATTTTCTTTAAATAAATCACCCTCGCAACTGACAGATTCAACTTTACTTTCCTGCCATATTGCAGATAGAAGTAATTAAGTCGAACAAAGTACCTTAGCTCAATTAGCCAACTTAGCCAACCTCTGAGTATCCCCCAGGTGAATATCCTGTCGGAAAGGAATGATAAATGACCTGCAATGGACCACTAACCAAAACATAGCAGTTAGTATGTTCAACACATCATATGAGTCACAACACACAAACATATCAGTGGCCATGTTTAATACAGTCACTCACAACACAACACAACACAACACAAGCAAAAAGTCAAGGCCGGAGGGAGGGAGGCTGTTTGTTGGGCTGTTGAGCATACCTGACCCTGCAGAGTTTGGGTTCTGGTTGGTGGCTAGCAGTGTGATGAAGTCCTGGCAGGTATTGGGCTGCAACAGTGGGCTGTCGTCCAGGCAGAGGTCAATGATGAGGGCTACCGCCTTCTCACAGTACATATCATGGTCCTCTCTCTCCTCCGCAGAACTCATTCTCCTCTGTGAGCCTGAGTCCCACACAGTATTTAGCTCTCATCCAGGACCTGAGAAGTAAAGTGGAGGAAAAGCTAAGGCAGAAGAGGGATGGTGATGGTGATGGTGCTGCATGAAAAATAGATGCAACTTCCCGCTCTCCTCTTATTCTTGCTCTCTCTTTGCCTCTCAGGCTCCTGGATGTACAGCCAGTCAGTGTCAGTATGTGTGTCTTTGTGGGTGTCTGTGTGTGCGTAAAAGAGAGTGTGTGGGAGGGGTCTTAATGAAGCAGTGGGACCCCCCAGGTCTTCCCAGGGCAGGAGTGTTGCATCATACCATATGCATGCTGAGAAAAGAAGAGAAAGAGAGAGGGCTGACCCTCACATGTGCTCTCTCTCTCTCTCTCTCTCTCTCTCTCTCTCTCTCTCTCTCTCTCTCTCTCTCTCTCTCTCTCTCTCTCTCTCTCTCTCTCTCTCTCTCTCTCTCTCTCTCTCTCTCTCTCTCTCTCTCTCTCTCTCTCTCTCTCTCTCTCTTTCTCTCTCTCTCTCTTTCTCTCTCATAGCATGTGGTAGGATACAGTATGAACATAAAGGAGCGATTGCTCCAGCTCTCCTCCTCTTTTTTGTCTCTAGAGGTCTTTCCACAGACTGTGCGTGTATTTATCTTATGCTCATGGGTACATAAATGTGCAGTATGTAGAAGACTGTACATATTACTGTATTGTTACTGTAATTAGGGATGGGATTACTGCATTTCATTAATTGAACTCAAATACTGTTCCCACTTTACATGTCTGCTGCATTTCTAATCATTCAGGTGTGATGTGCATGCAAATTAGTTCTCAGTTATTCCACATAAGGTGTTAGTGGTGATAAGGTGAAAAGTATTTCAGTGTGAGAAAAAAATAATATGAAAATGCCAGAAAATGCATACACATGCAATAAATTAAGAAATTAATTAAGTTTGTGCTGCTTTACTAGCTAATCCATTTATTTCAAAAACAGATAATGATATCAAATACAGCTGCTAACCCACTAATACTGTACCATGCAATTGACACGATACAACGTGAAAGCAGAGAGAGAGAGAGAGAGAGAGAGAGAGAGAGAGAGAGAGAAGAGAGAGAGAGAGAGAGAGAGAGAGAGAGAGAGAGAAAGAGAGCAAGAGAGAAAGAAAGAGAGAGAGAGAGAGAGAGAGAGAGAGAGAGAGAGAGAGAGAGAGAGAGAGAGAGAGAGAGAGAGAGAGAGAGAGAGAGCAAGAGAGTGTCTAGAAGGAGAAATAGAGAGAGAAAGAAAAATGAGATGCTCCGGTCACAGAGGCCAGATTTACAGTATTCCTTATCTGAGTCAGGATTACAGAAATCGGAGTCCAGATTAGGAATATATTGATTAATCGGCAACTACCGCAAAGATGATCGCCAGCACTCAGCAAAACATGCCCTCTGACATGGTAAAGTCACTGTACATATATGTGCTTTCATTCTTCTATTCAATAGTATTGTTAACGAAGTACTGTACATAGGGAGCATCCATTGTTGAAAAGTCATACAGGGAAACTGATTTCTTCAGAAGAAGTTCTAAAGTCTGTTATGAGTGTCATGTCTTGTGTTTCTCGGGTTAAAGGTCACATTTCCCCTTGAATCTGTCTCCAACGGTATGCACGCTGTCCATGTGCATAGATCTATAGGCAACCATAAGGAATTGAAGTATCTATGTGCTGTTGTTCCTTTCTTGCCCTCATAGATACTGTTGTGCTGTTGACCTTTACTTGTTGGCCAGCTTTTGCATTTCTGGCTAACAATTTTTTTTTCCTACATGTTGTTTTTCTTAGCAATTCTTGACTACTACATGCTGCAAAAAAATAGTTTTCTTTCAAGAGAAAGTCGCAAACTATCTTACTTGTTAGTTTATTTGATTGTTTTCTTTTGCTCATTTTTAGTTATCATTAATGTGGTTCTCCTCTTTAAATCTCTCCTCCTCCGTCTCTGTAGCATATTGCTGTGTTTTAATTAGCGGGAATGACTGTAGCTTAAATCTTCACAGTGGGATCTGATAGGCTATGCCAGTCCTTCCTTATCTACTCTGACTGCTATTATACAAGGCACAATTCGGAGATTATTATGCAGGGTGTCAGGGTTATCCAGTGAAGCGTTTGAATCACATTAATTGACATGGATGCGACACTCGACAGTGATTACATTTGTACTATACTTAATGAAGTGTCAGTGATTTGTTCAAAGGTCTTGATGACTTCTTTTGTCGTCAATGGTGCTAATGACACAATGAAACCAACTCCCTCTCTTCTTCACTTTCTTTTGTAACTCAGCCTACCTGCGTCTGAACCTAACAACTGTAGTGTGTGTGTGTTTGTGTGTGCACGTGCACGTGCGTTTTCTCCATCAGAATGGTGTGGCTTTCCATGGTCCTCCACGTAACTGGAGAGGCATTGGGATAGCTTTGATGGTGATCCTGATGATCATTTCACTGGTCATCCTGTCTGTCATCATGCTCACACCTGGTAAGAGGAAAACGAGCTAGGCTCAGAGGCAGATGAGACTACAGTCTCTGGGTCTCCCAATACCCCTAACTATCATACTCCTCAATACTATCAGTCCCAAGCCAAATCAGTCGGGTTTATGTCTGCTATATATTTAGCCTTACATTGAAATGCTTTACTATTTGCTTTTCAAGACAACCAGTAGAATGAAAAACTATTTGACATAAAAAGTTACATTCATGAGTTTGATTCACTTTTGCCACTACAAAAATGAGATCCACCAAACAGAAACCTGATTTAAAAAAAAGCTTTTTATGAGAGTAATGTAATTACAGGAAATGTTGGCTCAATGGGAAATTAATAATCAAAAAGTCTTCTTCAATTTGTGTTCAATTTGGAGTTGGTGAGAGCAACTATATGAGTCTATTACAGTGTTAAATACGCAATTTCCTGGGTGAAAATGGATTAAATTGACCAGTATATCCACAAAACATCACCCATTATCTTATACTCACCTCTGGGATCTGTCTGTCAGTGTTTGAAGTCTGTCTGGGAGTTATAAGAAAGCTCAGGAAAACATCTGAAAACATCTGGAACGATCACACATATTCAATGTAGAAAAAGACCTTTGCGCAGAGCAAAGAGCAAAAACGATAAAACGTGTGTGTTAGTGAGAGTCTAAGCTTTTCCATCATGGGGTCATAATGGTTTGTAGATCAAACTGTTCGGACTCTAAAGATGTTTTCATGAGAACAACCGATTTCGGTGTCCTCTTTGGTCTTACAAACACCGCTCTAAGTCAGCCTTCACCCATAGCACAGAATAATGTTGGGTAGCCTCGGATTCAGCAAACATAGATGCATCCAGACGATTTTTAGAAGCACACAAAAATCGTCCACGAAATATTGGGACTGATTGTTAATATGGAGAAATACATTTGGCATACATTATGCAGTATGGAAGCAGATTTATGCCATGTTTTATTTGTATTCATTTTGGCATGAATCTGCTTCCATATCAGAGTGGTATACTGTAGTATATATGCCATTTAGCAGACGCTTTTATCCAAAGCGACTTACAGTCATGTGTGCATACATTCTACGTATGGGTGGTCCCGGGGATCGAACCCACTACCCTGGCGTTACAAGCGCCATGCTCTACCAACTGAGCTACAGAAGGACCACTCTAGGGGCATTTGTACCATTTCCTCCATTTGGCCCTTTCTTCCTGCTACTCATCCCTCTCTGTCTTCATCTTTGTTGCAGATGATTCTCTTCTTCTCCAGCGCTCCCGTCTTACTCTGGAGGACCTGGACAAAGACCATTTCAAAGTTCATGACGCCCATGTGACCTGGCTCAACGGTGAGGAGAGCCAGGCTTCCATGGCACAGATTCCATTTACAAAACATGCATGTCAAGCCTTAAATGATTGATATACTTTTTGACAGGCTGCCCACCTTGTGTAGCATACTGTACACCTCGTGGCTTCACTGTAACTTGACAGGATTTACGGAGCATTCCGACTGCGTCCCGAATGGCACTCTATTCCCTATATAGTGTACTACTTTTGACCAGGGCCGATATTGTAGTGTGGTAAATATAGATCATATAGGCTATATCATATATACTTGTACCTCACATGCAATCCATAATAAGACTATGCAATTAGCCTATTAAAATGTTTACCTGACTCCATTATGACAATTTATCAATATGCAAGAGACTCCAGTTGAGTTACAGGAATTGGAAGGTCAAGAAAGTTCTGTGAATGGAATTCTAAATCCAAGTGTATTTTTATTAACATTGTAAAATAAACGGATTCACATACAAGGCAAAAGCTTAATTTACAAAGCATGAAAAAGTATTACAAGGCATTATCCTAGACATGATCAGAGAGGGAGAGAGAGAGAGAGACAGAGAAAGAGACAGAGAGAGAGTGTATTTTTTAAATTTAACTAGGCAAGTCAGTTAAGATCAAATTCTTATTTACAATAACGACCTACCCCGGCCAAACCCGGACGACGCTGAGCCAATTGTGCGCCGCCCTATGGGACTTCCAATCACGGCCGGATGTAATACAGCCTGGATTCCAACCAGAGACTGTAGTGACGCCTCTTCATATCAAATCAAATTGTATTTGTCACATGCGCAAATACAACATGCGTAGACCTTACAGTGAAATGCTTACTTACAAGCCCTTAACCAACAATGAAGTTTAAAAAAAATACTTATAAAAAGTAACAAATAAAAGTAACAAATAATTACAAGAGCAGCAGTAAAATAACAATAGCGAAGCTATATACAGGGGGTACCGGTACAGAGTCAATGTGCGGGGGCAGCGGTTAGTCGAGGTAGTTGAGGTAATATGTACATGTAGGTAGCGTTATTAAAGTGACTTTCCATAGATAATAACAGAGAGTGGCAGCAGCATAGAAAGGGGGTAGGGGGGAATTGCAAAAAGTCTGGGTAGCCATTTGATTAGATGTTCAGGAGTCTCATTGCTTGGGGGTAGAAGCTGTTTAGAAGCCTCTTGGACCTAGATTTGATGCTTGCCATGCGGTAGTAGAGACAACCGTCTATGACGAGGTTGACTGGAGTCTATGACAATTTTTAGGGCATTCCTCTGACACCACCTGGTATGGAGGTCCTGGATGGCAGAAAGCTTGGCCCAGGTGATGTACTGGGCCGTACGCACTACCCTTTGTAGTGCCTTGCAGTCGGAGGCCGAGCAGTTGCCATACCAGGCAATGATGCAACTAGTCAGGATGCTCTCGATGGTGCAGCTGTAGAACCTTTTGAGGATCTGAGGACCCATATCAAATCTTTTCAGTCTCCTGAGGGTGAATAGGTTTTGTTGTGCCCTCTTCACAACTGTCTTGGTGTGCTTATACCATCATAGTTTGTTGGTGATGTGGACGCCAAGGAACTTGAAACTCTCAACCTGCTCCACTACAGCCCTGTCGATGAGATTGGGGGCGTGCTTGGTCCTTCTTTTCCTGTAGTCCATAATCATCTCCCTTGTCTTGATCATGTTGAGGGAGAGGTTGGTGTCCTTGCACCACACGGTCAGGTCTCTGACCTCCTTATAGGCTGTCTCGTCTTTATCGGTGATCAGGCCTACCACTGTTGTGTCATCTGCAAACTTAATTATGGCGTTGGTGTCATGCCTGGACGTGCAGTCATGAGTGAACAGGAACTACAGGAGGGGACTGAGCACGCACCTCTGAGGGGCCCCACGTGTTGAGGATCAGCATGGCGGATGTGTTGTTACCTACCCTTACCACTTGGGGGTGGCCCGTCACGAAGTCCAGGATCCAGTTGCAGAGGGAGATGTTTAGTCCCAGGGTCCTTAGCTTAGTGAGGAGCTTTGAGGGCACAGTGGTGTTGAACACTGAGCTGTAGTCAATGAATAGCATTCTCACATACAGTTGAAGTCGGAAGTTTACATACACTCAATTAGTATTTGGTAGCATTGTCTTTAAATTGTTTAACTTGGGTTAAATGTTTTGGGAAGCCTTTCCTAAGCTTCCCACAATAAGTTGGGTGAACATTGGCCCATTCGTCCTAACAGAGCTGGTGTAACTGAGTCAGGTTTGTAGGCCTCCTTGCTCGCACACACTTATTTAGTTCTGCCCACACTTTTTCTAAAGGATTGAGGTCAGGGCTTTGTGATGGCCACTCCAATACCTTGACTTCGTTGTCCTTAAGCCATTTTGCCACAACTTTGGAAATACGCTTGGGGTCATTGTCCATTTGGAAGACCCATTTGCGACCAAACTTTAACTTCCTGACTGATGACTTGAGATGTTGCTTCAATATATCCACATCATTTTCCTATCTCATGATGCCATCTATTTTGTGAAGTGCACCAGTCCCTCCTGCAGCAAAGCACTCCCACAACATGATGCTGCCACCCCCATGCTTCACGGTTGCGATGGTGTTCTTCGGCTTGCAAGCCTCCCCTTTTCTCCTCCAAACATAACAATGGTCATTATGGCCAAACCGTTCTATTTTGTTTCATGAGACCAGAGGACATTTCTCTAAAACGTATGATCTTTGTCCCCATGTGCAGTTGCAAACCGTAGTCTGGCTTTTTTATGGTGGTTTTGGAGCAGTGACTTCTTCCTTGCTGGGCGAACTTTCAGGTTATGTCGATATAGAACTTGTTTTACTGTAGATATAGATAATTTTGTACCCGTTTCCTCCAGCATCTTCACAAGGTCCTTGGCTGTTGTTCTGGGATTGATTTGCATTTTTCGCACCAAAGTACGTTCATCTCTAGGAGACAGAACGCATCTCTTTCCTGAGTGGTATGACGACTTTGTGGTCCCATGGTGTTTATACTTGCCTACTATTGTTTGTACAGATGAATGTGGTACCTTCAGGCATTTTGAAATTGCTCCCAAGGATGAACCAGATGGCCTACCAGATTTTATTTCTGAGATCTTGGCTGATTTCTTTTGATTTACTCATGATGTCAAGCAAAGAGGCACTGAGTTTGAAGGTAGGCCTTGAAATACATTCACAAGTACACCTCCAATTGACTCAAATTATGTCAATTAGCCTACCAGAAGCTTCTAAAGCCGTGACATAATTTTCTGACATTTTCCAAGCTGTTTGAAGGCACAGTCAATTCAGTGTATGTAAACTTCTGACCCACTGGAATTGTGATACAGTGAATTATAAGTGAAATAATCTGTCTGTAAACAATTGTTGGAAAAATGACTTGTGTCATGCACTAAGTAGATGTCCTTGCCAAAAAAATAGTTTGTTAACAAGAAATTTGTGGAGTGGTTGAAAAATGAGTTTTAATGACTCCAACCTAAGTGTATGTAAACCTCTGACTTCAACTGTAGGTGTTCCTTTCGTCCAGGTGTGAAAGGGTAGTATGGAGTGCAATAGAGATTGCATCATCTGTGGATCTTTTGGGGCGGTATGCAAATTTGAGTGGGTCTCGGGTTTCTGGGATAATGGTGTTGATGTGAGCCATGACCAGCCTTTCAAAGCACTTCATGGCTACAGACGTGAGTGCTACGGGTTGGTAGTCATTTAGGCAGGTTACCTTAGTGTTCTTGGGCAAAGGGACTATGGTGGTGTGCTTGAAACATGTTGGTATTACAGACTGAGACAGGGAGAGGTTTAAAATGTCAGCGAAGACACTTGCCAGTTGGTCAGCGCATGCTCGGAGTACACGTCCTGGTAATCCGTCTGGCCCTGAGGCCTTGTGAATGTTTAAAGGTCTTACTCACATCGGCTGCATAGAGCGTGATTACACGGTCGTCCGGAACAGCTGATACTCCCAATAATGTTTAAGTGTTACTTGCCTCAAAGTGATCATAGAAGTAGTTTAGCTCACCTGGTATGCTTGTGTCACTGGGCAGCTCTCAGCTTCCCTTTGCAGTCTGTAACAGTTTGCAAGCCCTGCCACGTCCGAAGAGCGTCAGAGCCGGTGTAGTACAATAAGATCTTAGTCCTGTATTGACGCTTTGACCATTTGATGGTTCATCGGAGGTTATAGCGGGATTTCTTATAAGCTCCCGGGTTAGAGTCCCGCTCCTTGAAAGCGGCAGCTCTACCCTTTAGCTCAGTGTGAATGATGCCTGTAATCAATGGCTTCTGGTTGGGGTATGTACCTACAGTCACTGCGGGGAAGACGTCACAGATGCGCTTATTGATTAAGCCAGTGACTGATGTGGTGTACTCCTCAATGCCATCGGAAGAATCCCGGAACATATTCCAGTCTGTGCTAGCAAAACAGTCTTGTAGCTTAGCATCTGCTTCATCTGACCACTTTTTTTATTGACCGAGTCACTGCTGCTTCCTGCTTTATATTTTACTCATAAGCAGGAATCGGGAGGATATAATTATGGTCAGATTTGCCTAATGGAGGGCGAGGGAGTGATTTGTATGCGTCTCTGTGTGTGGAGTAATGGTGGTCTAGAGTTTTTTTCCCTCTGGTTGCACATTTAACATGCTGATAGAAATGAAGTGAAACGGATTTAAGTTTCCCTGCATTAAATTCCCCGGTCACTAGGAGTGCCGCCTCTGAATGAGTGTTTTCCTCTTTGTTTATGCCAGCATCGGTCTGTGGTGGTATGTAGACAGCTACGAAAAATACAGATGAAAACTCTCTGGTTAGATAGGGTTGTCCACAGTTTATCATGGGATACTCTACCTCAGGCGAGCAAAACCTCAAGACTACCTTAGATATTGTTCACCAGCTATTGTATACAAATATACATAGACCCTTGTCTTACCAGAGGCTGCTGTTCTATTCTGCTTATAGAGTGTATAACCCTCCAGCTGTATGTTATTCCTGTCGTCGTTCAGCCACGACTCTGTGAAAAATAAGATATTACAGTTTTTAATGTCCCGTTGGTAGGATATACGTGCTTTTAGTTTGTTCCATTTATTTTCCAGCGATAATAGTACGGATGGCAAAGGCAAATTAGCCACTTGTCACTTGATCCTCACAAGGTACCCCAATCTCCTTCCACGAAATCTATGTCTCCTTCTACTGTGAATGACGGGGATGAGGGCCTGTTCGGGTGTCTGAGTAAATATTATTTGTCCAATTCAAGGTGAGTAATCGCTGTTCTGATGTCCAGAAGCTCTTTTCGGTCATAAGAGATGGTGGCAGCAACATTATGTACAAAATAAGTTACAAACAATGAGAAAAACAAACAAAATAGCATGGTTGGTTTAGAGCCAATAAAACGGCAGCCATCCTCTCCGGCGCCATTATTCTCATCTCAATGCATCCTCTTGCACTGAGATGCAGTGCCTTAGACCGCTGCGCCACTCGAGAGCCCTTATCTCACCAGCACAGGTCAGGGGACAAAGAAGAGAAAGAGACAATGAATCTAAGACCCTTTTATAAGAGTTGAATGGATTCAACATCTGAGTTATTGACTAATAGCATTGCTGTTGAGTTATAACGCCCAATCAGATATCAGACATACAGGATGTAAAGACAACTGAACCTCTGTAACTCAGAGGTGTGACAAAACGGGGCTTGGAGAGATAATGCAGCATTCCTAAGGCAACACAAAGGAAATCCTTGCATACAGTGTAAAGAGTCGCTTCAGGGCTGCCCTGCAATATGGCTCTGGTCAAAAGTAGTGCAGTATGTAGGGCATAGGGTACCAATTGGGACACTTCATGCTGCTGTTGACATGCAGAGCACAGCACAGCTCATCAAGTCAACACAAATCATGAAACTGTCCTCAGGTTTGCTGTAGGGGACAACGTTACAATGTGAGAGAAGCTCAGTGTAAGTTTTATGGAATGTACTCTTGTAATTAATACATGTTGATGTTGACTGTTCTGCATCGTAGCTGCACTCTAGGGAATCAAATAACTCCCCCCAAGGGACTGACTATACTTCTGCCTCAAGGACCCCCTGTTACCTGTTCAATAATGGCCCAATTTTGACCCTAGTTAAGCGCCCTCATATGTAACATAATTCCCTTTTTATGCATTTTTCTCTATATGCATATTCCGAACTTGAACTTAAGCGTGAGAATTGTGAGCTATTCACCTGTTATTAGTTTTGGGTAGAGATCGAATAAATGAAGGTGTGGCAGACGTGCCTACAGATACCTGTATAAGGTCTAGTGAACCAACCAGTTCCAAATAGAAAAAGCATCTACTATATTTTTTCTGAAATAACACCATTCTCTGTAATTTACAACTCTATAAGAGTGATTGATAAGAGCTAGATAAATGAGTAATCCATTTGGATAAGGGAATTGTAAATATAAACTACACTTGTTTTGGATATGTTTGACCTTATAATTGCTGGAGACAAATGTGAAACCAGTCATATGGCAGCAAACTGAAGCACATCAACATATCAACTTTCCCACACTAATGTTTATGAAATGCTGTGCCATTATGCAGAATTTAAATTGTACTGCCTTTTAACTTGCAGGGATGGGCACTCTCAAATATCCCAAACTATCACAACTCAGGATAAGACCCAGATGCAGACAGCTAGAGTCACATACATTTATTGACCCAAACAGGGGGCAGGCAAGAGACAGATCGAAGGCAGGCAGAGGTGTGTAATCCAGGGCAGATTCAATAAGGTACCGAACAGCAGGCAGGCTCAGGATTAGGACAGGCAGAGGTTCATAAACAGGTCAGAGTCAGACAGGTACAGAATGGCAGACAGGCTCGGAGTCAAGGCAGGCAGAATGGTCAGAACTGGGGAAACTGGGAAACAGAACTTGAGAAAGCAGGGAGGCGGGAAAACACGCTGGTAAGACCTGACAAGACAAACTGGCAACAGACAAACAGAGAACACAGGTATAAATACACTGGGGATAATGAGGAAGATGGGCGACACCTGGAGGGGGGTGGAGACAAGCACCAAGACAGGTGAAACAGATCAGGGTGTGACACAAACATTCTTTGTCTCCTATTTCTATAATTCTGTTTACCTTCATGTGCTTCTTCTGAAAACACCGTCAAAGCCATGTGGTTGTTGCTGACGATCATTATTAACAGTTGACAATATAAACAAAAAACATGTAGCCTAATTAAATCATGTTTTAAATTTTATTTCACCTTTATTTAATTAGGCTACATGTATTTTGTTCATATTGTCAACTGTTACTAATTCTCCCTATTATAATCCTATGTACACTAATCTTCCAACATTACATTGGAAGAATGTGGCAATCAGAATGAATCAAACCACCATTTTCATTCATGCGTAAAGGCTCTCCAAACCTGTTCTTTTTTAAATTCATAAATACTTTCCTAACCCGAAATAATCTACAAGTATTTTCAAATCTACCAATTGCTGCTGAAACAAAGACAGATATGCAGATTTTTAGATGGCTTTCTTTCATTTATCCCTAGTATTCTGAACCCGTTCTCTCGATATAGTCTTCTGAGTCTGTCGACAGAATTCGAACTAAAACGTACACTGTATTTATAGAGATGGCTTAAGATAGATATACTGAAAACCCTATTGAATGAAAACTCCACGAGAAAATCTGTCGGCCTGCAAGTGGGAGGGTTTTCAGCGCTTCTCCCTCCTGCAAAGCCTGTTACACACCTTCATAAGGTGAGTTTGAATACCAACTACTGAGAAGTGCGTAGGAAAGGCGTACGCAAGAAAGGTGTAATTTCCTAAATTGGAATTATTAGAACAATTTCCAATCCCTAACATAACCATCTGAGGCATTGATGAAAGGTTGCTCATTGAATTAAGAAATCTATTAACAAAATACACATATGTATGTCACATACAGTACATGTACAATACATGTATATTTGACATAAATCCAATGGCCTCTAGATTACATTACACTTTGCAGTATATTCGTTTAGCAGACACTCTCTTTACTTTAGGATAATCAGGACGGTTTCCGGATTAAACATCATTCTCAATGGGAAGTCTCAATTCAAAGTGTTTTTGTTGTTGTCCACGACTAGGCTTAATCTGCGTCTGGGAAACCAGTCCTTCATGTTTCAACAACAACTCTGTCTTCAGTCTATTTGCCAGTCTCACCACTGCATGGCTTCTACTCTAACTCCCCTCTGTAGATGATGAGGTGGCCTTTCGCACCAGGGAAGGGCACATCCTGAAACACAGCCTGAGTGAGAACCTCACCATCGCTCTGCTGGGCGGCAGCATCCTAGTGAGTACAGACGGAACAAACAAAACTCTGCTGCAAGGTGGTTGATTGACAGACTGATGGATCTTCGGCATACATATCCATACTCCCAGTCTCCCACAGGTGTCAACTTGAATTTGAGAAATAATCACTCCTCCCACTGCAGTTTTGATTTGCATTTTGATATATTTGTTTCTGTTTTACAAGAATCTGAATGACACAACGTTTCAAGTGTCACCAGACCAGAAGTATATTCTGCTGGCGTACAACTTGCATCTGGTAGGTAATGTTTAACAGTCAGCGTATCTATTGAGGAATATTTCAAGACAAAACTGGCAACTTACTGCTGATTTGTATCCATACCTCCACCCCCGTTTAAATAGACTGATTTAATTCTGCTCTAAGCAACGTCTCATCTTTTAACAGGATATTTGAATTCAGATGGAACTAAGCTAAGATTATTGAGAGAAAACAAACAAATCAGAACACTGTTATGCTCCCAAAGGGCTTGTTTTATCCCATTCAGAATCTGGCTCCGTTTCTCTTTTGGGATGAGCATTTATTGTTCTTAAAGACTTGGAAATGCCTCAATGCAAAAGAATCTAAAATATGTGGCAGTACCAGCAGCTAACTGAGTTACCATTCTATCCATGGTAGCTATTATTGGAAACTATTTGGACTGTGTAGTCATTTTAGGCAAGTTCTTTACTGTTGATTTGATTATATTCCTCTTCTCTGCCCTTGATAGGTGTTCTCAAAATCATTTTCAGCTTCCTATGTAATTTACAGTGTGGGGACAGGGTAAGTATTATTGAGAGCATAATAATGTATTCCTATATTGTGCAATCAATCCAAACCAACACATCCAAATGTAATATGATGCATAACAGGTCATCTGGTAATTTAACAGTTTACTTCAGCCAATACCATGAATTAAAAAAAGAACTTGTTGTGTATGCATGTATTTGTGTGTATATTCTCATGCATTTCTGTGTTTGTTTCTCGCAGGGAATTTCTTGAGCTCAACCCACACGGAGTGAAGCCATCTGCTCTTCAATATGCCGCATGGGGTCCCCATGGAAATCATTTGGTGAGGCCCTAAGGCAGGAGTGCACAACATGCGGCCCACAGCCCAAATACGTCCCGAGAGATGCTCTTTTTTGGCCCATTATGTTCACACACTGTATGTTAATTTGTGTGTGTTATATTTACACTGAGTTACATAGGCACTCTGTTATTTTGGCAGATCTACATCTTTCAGAATAACCTCTACTACCAGCCCGGTGTGTACAGTGGTCCTGTGCGTCTCAGCACTACAGGCAGTGGGTCTGTTATCAACGGGCTGTCAGACTGGACATATGAGGGTGAGAGAGACGCTGCCTTTGTGGAGTAAAATCATACTTACTTACTTAGTCCTCTTCTTCCCAGGTAGGACATAAGGCTGCAACAATCTTCTGCCACTGGAGTCTGTCTTTGGCCACAGCTTGCGCCCTGTCCCATGAGAGACCCAGCTCATCCAGCTCAGCCGCCACTGACCGTCGCCATGTAGTTTTTAGCATGCCTCGTTTGTGCTTTTTCTTCATATCTATAATATGCAATGTATATGAATGTAATGTACTTGAATGTGCCCATCATCACAAATTAAGTTCCCATGTAGAAACATTACATTCTTATCAATCTATATTAAGAATTGGTGAGCTAGAGTCTGTATACTATATACAGTAGATGGGCCCATTTAGACCTGCTATTACATGTTGGCTGTCATGTTATGTGTTTCCAGAAGAGATCCTCCAGGTGTACCCTGCCTACTGGTGGTCTGGAGACGGGGTACGGCTGGCGTACCTGTCCATCAATAACACACACACACCCTATGTGGAGATCCCTCGTTTTACTGGAGGGCCATACCCCACAGGAGCCTACTATCCATACCCTAAGGTGAACTGTATAATAACAATAATAATAATAATAATGTCAATAAAGACTACTTTTATACACCTTAACTTAGATCAATTCCAAGGTCATCTCCTCTGCAATAAACCCTCTTGGCAGAGGCTACTATAAGATGAATTGAGGTCAATACAGAATGTCTTTGAACAATGTTATCTATGCAGAATGTGTTGATGTGCATCCTTCCCTTCCAGGCAGGAGATAATATCCCTGCAGTTACTCTTTACGTGGTGAACGTCTTCAGCCCTGCTCACACTCTGAGGATGACTGCTCCAGTCTCACTCAAAAACAGGTACCGTAGGTACTCATTTAAATCAGTGTATTTATTCTCTCCATATGTAAATAGTCAGACCTAAATCTCGGTGTTTCTCCCTTGTCTTTCTGTCTTCCTGCCTGTGTCCAGAGGTCATTACATCTCCATGGTGAAATGGACCAGTGGGACCAGGCTGGCTGTGCGTTGGTTGAACCGGGTCCAGAACCAGCCTGTTCTCTCTGTGTGCGAGGCCACCACTGGAGTCTGCTCACAGGTGATACACTGATCAGTTGTATAGGGAGTAGATCCATCATTTCTAGCAGCTGGATGTGATCCATGTGATTCATGTGGATGCTTACTGGTTGTCAATGATATGTATGAGTGAATAAATCAGAGATTCCTTCTATATTTTGAATGCCTTTTTTCTGTTGCAACCCTCACAGAAACGCAAAATGACCATGGATGTCTGGCTAGGGCAACCACAGGTAAATTCTGCCTACTAATCACTTTAACCAAGATCAACCAAAAGGCTGAATCTATTCAAAGAAAATGTATAAGAAATGGGAAAACTTGCTGTGTTTCATTACACTTTTCAAGACCGTCATTATATGTAGCGAACCTTAGTCTGTATTAAAGTATTTAGAGCTCCTCAATTTTCAACTGCTGGTTTTAGTTTTCCTGGACAAGTAAGAACCCTGAGGGGAGGAATTGCCTATTCTAATCATTAAGTGATTCGATTCAATTAAATTCATGTGGTTGCATGAAGACAAGACAAATTAAGACAAGAGGAAGACATGAATACAAGATAAATGGATTTCAGTGGGACTTGGAGGGAGAGATATGGAATACTAAAATGAGTAGTGTTTAGTAATGGGAATGAGTCGAGATGATTTGGGCCCACAGTTCCTCTTCTGACCACGTGGCCTTCGGGTCTGGTTAAGATCACATTGCCTGGAAAACCTCTACTAGGCCCTAGATCAAGGATGGGCAACTCACGTCCTCGGGGGCCTGATTAGTGTCACACTTTTGCCTGAGCCCGAGAGAACACACCTGACTCCAATAATCAACTAATCATGATCTTCAGTTTCAAATGCAATTAGTTGAATCCTCTGTGTTTGCTCAGGATGGGGAAAAAGTGTGCCACCACTCTGACCCCCGAGGACTGGAGTTGTCCATCTCTGCCCTAGATACTGTATGATGACTAACAACTGTGGAAATTACTCTTTCCGGCCAACAGGAGGCGCCCCTCTTCTCTAGAGATGGCTCCATGTTCTATGTCACTCTGCCTGCGGCACAAGGGGGTCATGGAGAGTATCGACACATAGCTGTCCTCCCTACTCAGGTCAGAGTTGCGTTTCAGCCTTATCTACTTTGCTTTATCTTATTTGGCCCAAGTCAGTCTATTTTGAATGGCTAGGGTTTTCTCCTCACTACCCTCTTTCACAATGACCCCTTCATCTACCTTTAACTCCCTCGCTCCCTCCCTCTTACACGGTCTCTATCTCCGTGTCCTTGGCTTTCTCTCTCTCTCTCTCTCTCTCTCTCTCTCTCTCTCTCTCCAACTCAATTTCTCTCTCCCTGCAGCCTTTGACTACCCCAATGTCTCCACGATTCCTGACATCAGGCCACTGGGATGTGATGTCACTCTGTGGCCTGGATGAAGAGGCAGAGAAAATGTAAGAGGAGTAAAGAGATTTGCTTAACCCTAGCATTTGCTGGTGTGACTGCAGATGGCATTAATGTGACCACAGCACATCAGTCTGATATGGTTTCTGTCTGTTTGCAGATACTTCATCAGCACAGAGGCATCCAAACACAGCAGACACCTTTACAGGTAAATATGCACAAGGCCCTATAATTATACCATAATCCATAAATAGATCAATATGTTTTTCCTGACCACGTGACCTGACCAGCAAAACTCTAAGCACTAGCCAAGACTTTATCCTGGTAAAGTCCCTTGGTCGGGAGTAACTCAGGTCCATAAGAAATGTTTACATCGTTCAGTCTGAATGGTTTCTATTCACTGTTCCTCTCTCTCAGTGTGAACCTCTGGGGTTTTTCTCAAAGACACTGTCTTACCTGCACACTCTCAGAGACCTGCCGCTTCTACAAGCCACAGTTCAACCCCAGCCTCACTCGCGTTATCCTCCACTGCTTGGGTGAATCTCTCCTCTCTCCATCTCTCTTTCTCTCTTTCTTTCCTTTTTTTCTGTCCTTCACCTTGATCTCTTTGTTGTAGGCCCTGGCATCCCCAGAGTGACTGTCCACAGTACCAGAGAACATTTCAGTGAGTTCTACACAAGTTGTTTTTCATGTTTTAATATGTCTACTTGGATTCATAATTGAGCTACGGTATATACAGTATACATGCTTCCTGTATGTATGACCCCACATTCTATCTTTACTCATTTTTTCTAAACAAATGGGATGGGAAAGGCTAAGGGGAGTATTTGTGTTGGTGGCCATTTCGAGCTGATTACATTGAACACTGTTTGACTATAGCCTTCGTCCTGTCCTTAACTCACAACTTCAATTAGCTATTTGACAATATATTATCTGAGCAGAGATTGATATTGAGCACAATCGAATATGTGTAGATGTCTTACAATGTCTGCAGCTGTAGCCCTAAAACACTTGAACGATTGTTATTTCAGCCAGATGTTTTATGTTCAGTATTCAGTCACTGGTGAGGATGCTTCCCAAACAGCACACTATCCCCTACATAGTGCATTGCACTCCTTTTGACCAAAGTCCTATGGGCCCTGGTCAAAGGTAGTGCACTGTAAGGGGGATAGGGTGCCATTTGGGACACAAACTGAGTGTTGTTTTCTTAGGGTACAAGGTTCTGGAAGACAACAAGCCTCTGTCTGAGGCCCTGAAGGGCAAACGGCTCCCCATCACACACTACAGCACCATTACAGCTGACCACTATGGTACAGTAAACACTGAGGAAACCACTCTTTTTCTTAGAGAACTTATTATGAATTACCATGATTTGAGAACAACTGTGGTATCCATGTTGCAGATATGCATCTAAAGCTGGGTCTACCCCATCGGTATGAAGAAGGCCTACATCCTCTCCTCATCATCGTGTAAGATCTGCAAAAAGAAGCAAGCATGAAAATGTGAAACAAATGCAAACTTTAACGGTTTTGCACTGAGATAAGAAATGGGCATCGAAACAAAGACCAAGTTAACAATTCATAACGATAAGATCAATATTTTTTGACACAGGTATCCTCCAAATATGAATATTTATTAAGACAAAAGCTCCATAACATCCTACATTTTTTATTTAACCCTTATTTAACTAGGCAAGTCAGTTAAGAACAAATTGTTATTTATAATGGCGGCCTACCCCGGCCAAACCCGGACGACGCTGGGCAAATTGTGCGCCACCCTATGGGACTCCCAATCACCGGTTGTGATACAGCCTGGAATCGAACCAGGGTCTGTAGTGACGCCTCTAGCATTGAGATGCAGTGACTTAGACCGCTGCGCACTCAGTGTATTCACTTCTCCTCCACCTAACTTTGTTGACTTCCTGAACCCATTTCCTTTCTTCACATCTCTGTCTGTGTTTCTCAGGGATGGAGCCCCTGACACTCAATCAGTCACAGACCGTTTCTCTCTGGGCTGGCCCCAGGTCCTCTCCAGTATCCACAGTGTAGCTCTGGCCTGGGTGGACGGCAAAAGTGGGGCGGCACACGGCCAGAGGTCACCTAACTTTGACCCCAGGAAACTCAGCTCCCAGAGAGTCAAAGACCTGCTGAGCATAGTAGAGTGAGTAATCAATGATGACTACAGTGTAGATTTCAGCAGCATCTAAATAATTTCGTCATACTGTATTTAAGCAATGAGTCATTCCATGTCATCCAAAACTGTTTCAAAGCAAATTTTCTGCAATTCTATACATTTTATCATTGGGGCTGAGAGAAAAGAATGCAGTTTTAAAACAAATTTCAGATTTTCTACACATTTTGCCATGGGATTGAGTGAAAATGTGCAGTTTAAAAGCTAATTTCCTGCAATTTTACACATTTTTCCATGGCTAATGTAGTGTTATGCTAACTGAGTGATTCAAACATTATAACAAAATCAATGGGGACATGACATTATTTTACTTTAGATTCTCCCCGACTGTCTAGTTTTTATTTTGGTGATTGTTCATTTTCAAAGACGATCTTATGAAAAAATATATAGCTCATTATCTTTTCTACATACTTTATATCTGGTTTTAGTCATTTAAGTTTACACTGAAGACATTTTACTATCCTAAAATGATTATACTTTAAATATAGAGGACACCCTGCATTTCAACAGAATAATGTTTCAGGAATGCTGATCATATGTCACGAACTACAAAAACAATTACAGAACAATCTGAGATTGTGGGTATCGAAATCCTCTTTCTTGTGCTTTTTGAGGTGGAAAGACCCCAATGTATTCTTTGCTACAGGTGGTTGTTGGAGTTGCCGTATATTGACAACAGAAGAATTGCGCTGTATGGAAAGGTATAGGGTCTATTTCCAACTATATTGCTGCAGTGATTCTAGCAGACCCAGCCAAAGTGAGAAAAGAGCTTAAACATCCATGTTAGATCAAACAGTATTCTGTATGTAGTCACCTCTGGATGTGAGTACCCCACCATTTATATTTTCAACAGGCATTTGGTGGACTTCTGACACTGAAGATGATGGCAGCAGCCAACATATTTAAATGTGCTGCAGTGATGGCTCCAATCACAGACTTCAAAATCTACAGTACGTCCACCAACATTTAGGAGTAATCTGTGTTGCTTTTCATCTTTGTTCTTGTGATTAGACATACTGTGTCTGACAGTTTGTTACACTATTATTCAAATCCTATACCTACCCCAGTTCTTACTTGGTTTATCTTTTAGAGTTTGTTATCGATTTATAAAAAATAATGACTTCCATAATAGATGCTGCTTTCTCTGAGAGACACCTGGGTCTTCCAGCAACTCAGGAGAGCTTCTACAAGGTAAGTCAAGATCTTGTTCTTCAAATTGATTGTAAAGTATAAGATGGTGTAACATCGTCTCTCTCACATGCACTCAACTTGTCCCTTTAGTCTTCCTTTGAACGAAAAACAGGTTGTGACTAGACGGAGTACATCTAAGACCAGAAGTGACAGTTCGTAGCAGGTTAGGAGAGCATTTTTGCTAACCCTTTCCTAACTTTAATCTAATTCTCCTAACCTGCTACGCTAATTCTCCTAACCTGCTGTGTAAAGTCTCCTAACATGTGTGAGCGTACTAAGTAATTACGAGTCACTCTAAAGCGGGAAGGTGGAATAAACGAGTCAGGAGTAGGTTTTTTTGATTGAACACAGTTCTCTATTGAGGGTATTTTGTCAACAAAAACATTCTAACATAATCAATGAAAAATCTTCCAAGGAAAAACACACATCTTCTCCAGATGAAACAAGAACACAATGGGATAATCTTTAAACTACAATAAACATAAATCACGGGTTTGTCACCGTCTTAGTGGTTCTTTCAGCACAGCTTCTCTCTCGGTGGCCATCTTCCAGAGATAGTTTCCCCCCCTCTCTGCTGGTTCCATTCTCTCTTTTATAGGGGAAGGAGAGTATCTCATTAGTACAGTCAGCTGTGCTTAATTGACTCTGGTTACCTTGTCTCCCATGCTTTGTTGGGCTACTATCCATGAGCCCAGCCTGCCCTCTAGTGGTCCTTCCACACATGCTACGAAAAAGTAACTTTGGTCGTAGCTGTATTCCACCTAGTCAGCTGTATTCCAAAAACCTGGTTCTTAGTTCAACATTTCTCCTCAGGATGCCTCTTTGCTGGATGATGTGGTCAATCTGAGGGACAAGAACTTCCTCCTTTTACATGGAACCGCAGATGGTGAGAACCTTTATGATCTATTCAACTAATATTTAGGGGAACACTTTCAGAAGTGCCACAAAAATAAAGACATACCCCACATGAGATATTGAATGGATCTACTTGCACATATTTGTGAAGTAACACTTCCATCTTGAATTTCCATCTCGTCTGTTTTCTGTTGACTTTTTTCTTGTAGCACATGTCCACTTCCAGCACACTGCCCAGCTCATAGACCGTCTGGTGTCAGCAAAGGTCAACTACTCTCTGCAGATTTACCCTGACGAGGGCCACGTTTTGAGACAGAGCTACAGTCATCAGCACTTCCGGCGCACCCTAACAAACTTCCTCCAGGACTGTCTGGCTCCTATGCCACCTCAAAAGTCTGATGGACAGGAGGATGACTGAGAGCTACCCTCCCAAACATTTACATCCAACAACAAAACACCATACTTCCATCCTTTTGACCTTGAGGACCTTGAGGATTTTGCATGAGGGAAATGTGAAAAGGCATGTAGTGTGAAGGGAAAGTATGCTCTGAAATGTCTCATGTTGAGTAGAGTTTGCATTTTTGTATTTAAATAGCTGACTAAACTCAACTCCACGGTGAAGGAATTTCAACTTCCTTGGAGTTTAGTCATCTAGTATTTAGCATGACCCATATTGCAGAACCTGATTATTTCAAAGATCCTTAAGAATTTGTTCTTGTTTCCTAAGTGCATTTGAGATGGTAATAAATAGTTTGATGTTATCTGGTGGTGATAGTTTGTTTAAATCCAATCAAATGTTATTTGTCACATGCGTCGTAAACAACAGGTGTAGACTAACAGTGAAATGCTTACTTATGGGCCCTTCCAGATAGCATGGTGGGTAGGAGCGTTGGGCCAGTAACCAGAAGGTTGCTGGATGGAAACCCTGAGCTGACAAGGTAAAAGATCTGTTGTTCTACCCCTGAGCAAGGCAGTTAACCAACTGTTCCCTTGGGCCCCAATGACGTGGATGTCAATTAAGACTGCCTCCCACACCTCTCTGATTCAGAGGGGTTGGGTTAAAAGCAGAAGACAGTTGTAAAACTTCCAAACAATGCATCGAGAAAAATAATAATACGAGGAATAAATGCACAATGAGTAACGATAATTTGGCTATATACCAGGGTACAAGGTAAATGAGGTAGATACAGTATGTACATATTGTCACGATGTTCGTAATAATGATGGTCGGACCAAGGCGCAGCGTGAGTATAGTTCCACATCTTTTAATGAATAAGTGAAACTGAAAACAAAATAACAAAACTTACAAAGACCCGTGACTACGTAATGTTCAAACACACTATACATAAACAATATCCCATAACCCACAGGTGGAAAAAATGCTGCTTAAGTATGATCCCCAATTAGAGACAACAATAACCAGCTGGCTCTAAATGGGAATCATACAAATCACCAACATAGAAAATCAAACCTAGAACCCCACATAGGAAATATAAACTAGAACAAAAAACCCTAGTCACGCCCTGACCTACTCTACCATAGAAAATACAGATTTTCTATGGTCAGGACGTGACACATATAGGTAGGGATAAAGTCCCTAGCCCAGGTAACAATTTGGTATTTTATTAGGATCCCCATTAGCTGTTGCAAAAGCAGCAGCTACTCTTCCTGGGGTCCACACTAAACATGAAACATAAGACAGCATGACGTAATACAGAACATCATTAGACAAGAACAGCTCAAGGACAGACCTACATACATTTTCAAAAAGGCACATGTAGCCTACATATCAATGCATACACACAAACTATCTAGGTCAAATAGGGGAGAGGCGTTCTGCCGCGAGGTGTTGATTTATCTGTTTTTTGAAATCAGGTTTGCTGTTTATTTGAGCAATATGAGATGGAAGGAAGTTCCATGCAATAAGGGCTCTACATACTACTGTACGTTATCTTGAAATTTTTCTGGATTTGGGGACTATGAAAAGACCCCTGGTGGCATGTCTGGTGGGATAAGTGTGTGTGTGTCAGAGCTGTGTGTAAATTGACAATGCAAACAAATTGGGATTTTCAACACATTAATGTTTCTTATAAAAAGAAGAAGTGATGCAGTCAGTCTCTCCTCAACTCTTAGCCAAGAGAGACTGGCATGTATAGTATTTATATCAGCCCTCTAATTACAATTAAGAGCAAAACGTGCCGCTCTGTTCTGGGCCAGCTGCAGCTTAACAAGGTCTTTCAAGATTAGACAAAACTAGAGCCTGCAGAACTTGCTTTTTGGAGTGTGGTGTCAAAAAAGCAGAGCATCTCTTTATTACGGCTAGACCTCTCCCCATCTTTGCAACCACTGAATCTATATGTTTTGACCATGACAGTTTACAATCTAAGTTATCGCCAAGTAATTTAGTCTCCTCAACTTGTTCAACAGCCACACCATTCATTACCAGATTCAGCTGATGTCTAGAACTTAGGCAAAATTGTACCAAATACAATGCTCTTAGTTTTAGAGATGTTCAGGACCAGTATATTACTGGCCACCCATTCCAAAAACAGACTGCAACTCTTTGTTAAGGGTTTCATTGACTTCATTAGCTGTGGTTGCTGATGCATATATGGTTCAATCATCAGCATACATGGACACACATACTTTGTTTAATGCCAGTGACAGGTCATTGGTAAAAATTGAAAAGAATAGAGGGCTTAGAGAGCTGCCCTGCGGTACACCACACTTTACATGTTTGACAAGATGCTTCCATTAAAGAAAACACTTTGAGTTCTTATAGGTCTGCTGTTAGAACCAGTAAAGGTCGCTTTCCCACTCTTGGGTAGCGGAATTACTTTGGCTTCCCTCCAGGCCTGAGGACAAATACTTTCCTCAAGGCTCAGATAAAAAAACAATATTACAGATAAGAGTGGCTATAGAGTCAGCTACCCTCCTCAGTAGCTTTCCATCTAAGTTGTCAATGCCAGGAGGTTTGTCATTACTGATCGTTAACAATATTTTTTCCACCTCTCCCACACCAACTTTACCAAATTCAGACTTGCACTGCTTTCCTTTCATTATTTGTTTTTTATGCATGATTATAATTGCTCACTGTTTGTCGTGGGAATTTCCTGCCTAAGTTTGCCCACGTTGCCAACTAAATAATAATTCAAATAATTGGCAACATCAAATGGTTTTGTGATGAATAAGCCATCTGATTCGATGAAAGATGGAGCTGAATTTGTCTTTCTGCCCATAATTTCATTTAAAGTACTCCAAAAAAAATCATCATTCTTTATATCATTGATTTTGGCTTCATAATACAGTTTCTTCTTCTTTTTGTTGAGTTTAGTCACATCATTTCTCAATTTGCAGTAAGTAAGCCAGTCAGACATGCAGCCAGACTTACTAGCCACTCCTTTTGCCCCATCTCTTTCAACCATACAGTTTTGTAATTCTTCATCAATCCATGGAGCCGTAACAGCTCTAACAGTCAGTTTCTTAGCAGGTGCATGTTTATCAATAATTGGAAGAAGCAATTTCATAAATTCATCAAGTGCAGCGTCTGGATGCTCCTCATTAATCACATCGGACAAACAAATATTCTTTACATCATCCACATAAGAGTCACAGCAAAATCTTTTCTATCATCTCTTATACACTATTTTAGGCTCAGCTGTTGGAACTTTGGCTTTCCTGGATATAGCCACTATATTGTGATCACTGCATCCAATGGGTACGGATAAAGCTCAAGAACAAAGTTCTACAGCATTAGTAGAAATGTGATCGATACATGTGGATGATCTTGTTCCTGTAATGTTTGTAAACCTGAACCAGATTACAGGCTCTGGTTACAGTAAAATGCTTCCCCTTGAGCGGACAGCTAGATAAAAACCAGTCAATATTCAGGTCCCCAAGAAAGTAGACCTCTCTGTTGACATCATACACACTATCAAGAATTTCACACATATTATTTAGATACTGACTGTTAGCACTTGGTGGCCTATAGCAACACCCCAAAAGAAAAGGCTTTCGATGTGCCAAGTGAACCTATGGAGAGAGAATGTTTTTTTAATCTATGTTAGCAAAAACCTCTGGAGAACCTTTTTAGCATGTTTTGGTGTTAAAATAATGGATTGTGTATGCCAAATAAAATTCACATACACATGGTTAGCAGATGTTATTGCAAGTGTAGCAAAATGCTTGTGCTTCTAGTTCCGACAGTGCAGCAATATCTAACATGTAATCTAACAATTCCACAACTACCTAACACGCACAAATCTAAGTAAAGGAATGGAATAAGAATATATGCATATAAATATATGGATGAGCAATGACAGAGCGGCATAGGCAAGATGCAATAGATGGTATAAGATGGTATGTGTGCCATTCAGAGGGTGAATGGGTAAGAGAAAATATTTAAGTGCCTTTGAATGGGGTATGGTAGTCGGTGCCAGGCGCACTCATTCGTGCCATGAACTGCAACACTGCTAAGTTTTTCATGCTCAACCGTTTCCCATGTGTATCAAGAATGGTCCACAATCCAAAGGACATCCAGCCAACTTGACACAACTGTGGGAAGTATTGGAATCTGCATTTGACACCTATGAGTCCATGTCCGACAAATTGAGGCTGTTCAGAGGGCATGGGGGGGGGGGGGGGTGACGGCTGCTTTGCGTGATATATTGTTGTCTCTATCTTCTTGCCCTTTGTGCTGTTGTGCGCCCAATAATGTAGAGCACCTTATGATAAGCTGCAGACCACATTATCTACCAAGAGAGTTCTCATCTGTATTATTCGTAGCTGTCTATTTACCAGGCCATAAGCAAAGAAGAAATTGCTCACCCAGATTTAATGCAGGCAAACATAAATCAGTTTTATCACATTTTTACCAGCATGTCACATGTGCAACCAGGGGGAAAAAAAATCCTAGACCACCTTTACTCCACGCACAGAGATGCATGCAAAGCTCTCACCCCCCCACCCTCCATCCATTTGGCAAATCTGACCATAATTCTATCCTCCTGATACAAGCATAAACTACCAGTGACTTACTCAATACAGAAGTGGTCAGATGATGTGGATGCTACACTACAGGACTGTTTTGCTAGCACAAACTGGAATATGATCTGGGATTCATCTAATGGCATTGAGGAATACACTACCTCAGTCATCAGCTTCATCAAAAAGTGCATCGATGATGTTGTCCCCACAGTGACTGTACGTACATATCCCAACCAGAAGCCATGGACTACAGGCAAAATCCACATCGGAATCCCGCTATGCCCTCAGACGAACCATCAAACAAGCAAAGCGTCACTACAGGATTAAGATTGAGTCCTACTACACTGGCTCTGATGCTCGTCGGATGTGGCAGGGTTTGACAACTATTACGGACTACAAAGGGATACCCAGACGCGAGCTGTCCAGTGACATGAGCCTGCCAGACAAGCTAAATGCCTTTTATGCTCACTTTGAGGCAAGCAACACTGAAGCATAGCCAATGTGAACAAAACCTTTAAACAGGTCAACATTCACAAAGCCACTGGACCAGACGGATTATCAGGATGTGTACTCAAAGCATGCGCTGATCATCTGTCAAGTGTCTTCACTGACATTTTCAACCTCTCCCTGATCAAGTCTGTAATACCTACATGTTTCAAGCAGACCACCATAGTCCCTGTGCCCAAGGAAGCAAAGGTAACCTGCCTAAATGATTACCACCCCGTGGCACTAACGCCGGTAGCCATAAAGTGCTTTGAAAGGCTAGTCATGGCTCACATCAACAGCATCCTCCCAGACACCCTAGACCCACTCCAATTCACATACCGCCCCAACAGATCCACAGATGACGCAATTTCAATCGCACTCTACACTGCCCTTTCTCAACTGGACAAAAGGAACACCTATGAGAGAATGCTGCTCATTGACTACAGCGCAGCGTTCAACACCTCCCTCTGCAACTGGATCTTGGACTTCCTGATGGGCCACTCTGAGGTGGTAAGAGTAGGCAACAACACGTCTGTCACGCTGATCCTCAACACTGGGGTCCCTCAGGGGTGTGTACTTAGTCCCCTCCTGTATTCCCTATTCACCCACGACTGTGTGGCCAAACACGACTCCAACAACATCATTAAGTTTGCTGACGACACAACAGTGGTAGGACTGATCACCGACAATGATGAGACAACCTATAGGGAGGAGGTCAGAGAACTGGCAGTGTGGTGCTAGGACAACAACCTCTCCCTCAATGTGAGAAAGACAAAGGAGCTGATCATGGACTACAGCAAAAGGCAAGCTGAACAGGCCCCCATTAACATTGACGGGGCTGTAGTGGAGCGGGTCGAGAGTTTCAAGTTCCTTGGTGTCCACATCACCAATGAACTATCATTTTCCAAACATACCAAGAAAGTTGTGAAGAGGGCATGACAAAACCTTTGCCCCCTCAGGAGACAAAATATTTGGCATGGGTCCCCAGATCCTCAAACGGTTCTACAGCTGGACCATCGAGAGCATCCTGACCGGTTGCATCACTGCCTGGTATGGCAACTGCTCTGTATCTGACCGTAAGGCGCAACAGAGGGTAGTGCGAATGGTCCAGTACATTGGGGCCAAGCTTCTTGCCATCCAAGACCTATATAATAGGCGGTGTCAGAGAAAAGCCCATAAAAAAAGCCTAAGTTATAGACTTTTCTCTGCTACCGCATGGCAAGCGGTACCGGAGCACCAAGTCTAGAACCAAAAGGCTCATCAACAGCTTGTACCCCCAAGCCATTGGACTGCTGAACAATTCATAAAAATCGCCACCGGACAATTTACATTGACCCCCTCCCTTTTGTACACTGCTGCCACTCGCTGTTTGTTTGTTACCTATTAATCGTCATTTCACCCCACCTACATGTACAGATTACTTCAACTATCCTGTACCCCTGCACACTGACTCGGTACCGATGCCCCCTGTATATAGCCTTGTTATTGTTATTCTTATTGTGTTACTTTTCCTTTTAGCCTACTTGGTAAATATTTTATTATTCTTGAACTGCACTGTTGGTTAATAAGGGCTTATAAGTACGCATTTCACAGTAGAGTCTACATTATTTGTATTCGGCGCATGTGGCAAATAAAATATGATTTGTTGTCTTATGTCTCTCTCTCTTTACATGGTGTTGTGTTGTCTCTCTTGTGTGTTTTGACTTACATTTATAATCTTTTTATTTTTAAGCCACCGTCCCCGCAGGAGGCCTTTTGCCTTTTGGTTGGCTGTCATTGTAAATAAGAATTTGTTCTTAACTGACTTGCCTAGTTAAATAAAGGTTAAATCAATCAAATAAAAATGTTAAATGGTAAAACCAACCTCTTCCATGGTGCCCCAAATTCCTAATGAGTTAAACGCTACATGATTAATAAGGTAACAAACATAGTTGATTAAATAAATAACAGTCATCAGATTAATGAAAGTAAAGTCATGACGTCAGTGTATATTGCTAAGAATGTGAGAGTAGGGTGACTGACTCCCCTAGAAGGTCACAAACGCAGGCCACTAGCCCAAATAACAAATGCCCCAGAATAATAGTGGAGAGAATGATTTATTTCAGATTTAATTTATTTCACCACATTCTCAGTGGGTCAGAAGGTTACATACACTCAATTAGTACTCCCCTTTAAATTGTTTAACTTGGGTCAAGCGTTTCGGGCCATTCCGCCTGACAGAGATGGTGTAACTGAGACAGGTTTGTAGGCCCCCTTGCACACGCTTTTTCAGTTCTGATCACAGATTTTCTATAGGCTTGAGGTCAGTGCTTTGTGATGGCCACTCCAATACCTTGACTTCGTTGTCCTTAAGCCATTTTGCCACAACTTTGGAAGTATGCTTGGGGTCATTCTCCATTTGGAAGAGCCATTTGTGACCAAGCTTTAACTGATGTCTTGAGATGTTGCTTCAATATATCCTCGTACTTTTCCTTTCTCATGATGCCATCTATTTTGTGAAGTGCACCAGTCCCTCCTGCAGCAAAGCACCCCCACAACATGGTGCTGCCAAAATGCTTCATGGTTGGGATGGTGTTCTTCAGCTTGCAAGCCTCCCCCTTTTTCCTCCAAACATAACGATGGTCATTATGGCCAAACAGTTCTATTTTTGTTTCATCAGACTAGAGGACATTTCTCCAAAAAGATCGTAGTCTGGCTCTTTTATGGCAATTTTGGAGCAGTGGCTTCTTCCTTGCTGAGCGGCCTTTCAGGTTATGTCGATATAGGACATATTTTACTGTGGATATAGACACTTTTGTACCGGTTTCCTCCAGCATCTTCACAATGTCCTTGGCTGTTGTTCTGGGATTGATTTGCACTTTTTGCACCAAAGTACGTTCATGTCTAGGAGACAGAACGCATTTCCTTCCTGAGTGGTATGACGGCTTTGTGGTCCCATGATGATTATACTTGCATACTATTGTTTGTACAGGTGGACGTGGTACCTTCAGCCATTTGGAATTTGCTCCCAAGGATGAACCCGACTTGTGGAGGTTTTTTCTGAGGTCTTGGCTGATTTCTTTTGATTTTCCCATGATGTCAAGCAATTGGCACTGAGTTTGAAAGTAGGCCTTGAAGCCTTGAAATACATCCACAAGTACACCTCCAATTGACTCAAATGATGTCAATTAGCCTATCAGAAGCTTTTACAGCCAAGACATTTCTGGAATTTTCCAAGCTGTTTAAAGGCACAGTCAACTCAGTTCAGTGTATGTAAACTTCTGACCCACTGGAATTGTGATTTGGTGAATTGACTGTGAAATAATCTGTCTGTAAACAATTGTTGGAAATTACTTGTCTCATGCACAAAGTAGATTTGTATTTTACCTTATTGAGTATTGTGGACCTTGAGAAAGCTTCTGAATTCAACGCTGGTAGGATCGACGAGTTAGAGAAGCTATGCTCGTCATTGCAGGATACTGTGCAGAGGCTTTCTGTGAAAGTGGTGGACCTGGAGGGCCGATCCAGACGTAATAACCTTCGCGTTGTTGGTCTGGCAGAGGGGATAGAGGCGGGCTCTCGCCCTACCGACTTCTTCGCTAAGCTATTGAAGGATGCAATGGGATCGGATGTTTTGGATTCGGATCCCCAGCTGGACCGCGCACATCGCTCCCTTGTCCCAGTGCCTGGACCGGGCCACCGTCCTCGCCCAGTAATAATCTGTTGTCACAGTTTCAAGACCAAGGATCTTATCCTGCGTGAAGCTCGAATGAGGGGCAACCTGTCACATAAAGGGCATCCATTCCGTGTCTATGAGGATTATGCGCCCGATGTGGCAAAGCATCGCGCCGACTACAGAGATGTCATGACCAAACTCTACAAACTCCATCTTCGCCCAGCCTTACTCTTCCCTGCAAGACTAAGAATTACCCCGCCTTCCGGTGAGAAGATTTGGCTCTCCTCGGTTTTGGACGCAGAGAAGTTTATCCGGGGATATACACCAATCCCCCGTACAGGTTAGAGTGCCTTGTTAGTGCGTGTTAGGGTCTGCTCATGGACTCGAATCCATACTATACCAAATTGGGTGAAAACGTATTAAACGGGCTCAACAAGGGCTACCGAGCATGTAAGACGCTGAGCAGACCAATGGATGGCGGTCAGAGCTCTCATTTAAAGTTAAATTCACTTTCATCCCGGCTGTGCTCAGCGATGCATATTTTTTACTTCCAGGTTTGATCACTGACACCTTCGGACGGATATACTTATATTCCCCCACTTTTGTTTTGTTTCGTTATTTATTTTACAATCCTTACATCACTCTTACTACCATACCATTTATTTATTGTTTGCGGGGGACTGGGGGTGATGGTTGGGAGGGGGCAGACGCCTGGTTAGCAAGTTGATGTTTTGTGCCATTCTGCCTTTGTCTGGCCGTGGGCCTCTCTCCCGACTAGAGTCCCACCAGCCCTCTGTAGTGCTTATGTATGTGTAGGTGTGCGTAAATATAATTACTATTTGTACTTTATTACTATTTTCTCTTAGCATTTTAGTATTATGTATGTTTATATTTTAAATCAGTGTAGATTGTTATTCTGGGGTATGAATGTTTGTATGTGTATGTGTGCATATGGATGTATATACATATTCTTTAAATATATATTTTTATATATGATTTTTTTGTGTGGGTATGTATACATACATGTATATGTATGGATGTGTGTGTGTGTGTATGTATGTATATATATGTGTGTGTGTGTGTGTGTATATGTATATATATATGGGTGTGTGTGTGTATGTATGTATGTATGTATGTATGTATGTATGTATGTATGTATGTATGTATGTATGTATGTATGTATGTATGTATGTATGTATGTATGTATGTATGTATGTATGTATGTATGTATGTATGTATGTATGTATGTATGTATGTATGTATGTATGTATGTATGTATGTATGTATGTATGTATGTATGTATGTATGTATGTATATATATGTGTGTGTGTATATGTGTATATGTACATATATATGGGTGTGTGTATGTATGTATGTATATATATATGTGTGTGTGTGTATATGTATATGTGTATAGGTGTATGTATGTGTGTATGTATGTGTATGTATATATATATATATAAGGTATATATTTTTACTTATTTTTTATTAAACATATTTTTTTTATGGGGGGAACGTTTAATTGAACAAATCCTTGTTCCGATCTCCTGACCCACAGTATGTAAAGGTACGGCTGACTAGGTCGGTTGCGGATGGTTTATTTTTTGACCGGCAGTGCTTAGCAATATTATCTTGAGGCTATATCTTGCTTATCTCTGGGATTGTCCCAGGATGACGCTTAAATGCGCAATATGTTTAAGTTGCAACTTATTCGGTTTAGGTTTATTAGATGCTAACTGAACACTTAACTCGCGGGAGCCTCCTCAGTTCATATGTTAGTAGAAGTTCTAGGATAGTGAGAGGTGAACGTATAGTTGGTATTTTATTTTTGTTTTACCTCTTGTTCGAGGTCGCGCCGTGCTTTTTTGGCATCGGACAGACAATGTGTTTATTATTTTTATTTTTCCTTTTTTTTCTCTCCTGTTTGTACATTCCTGTTATATGTGGGTTGATGGGGGGGGGGGGGGGTAAGTGTTGTGGAAATTAGGGGAACAGGGTGGGAAGTAAAGGTGCTTGCAGGGGGGGAGGGGTGGGTTGGATACTGCTCGGGTGTAGGTGCTACATATGCTGATCGTGATGGTTTGGTGCGCTTTCTTACCTTTTTATCAAGTTACATGATATGCAGGCCACCATAGGAACTACAAACGAGAGGAGGGTGGGGCTTACATTCACTTCCTGGAATGTCAAGGGTTTAAACGAACCAATTAAGAGGGGCAAGGTCCTAGCCCACTTGAAAGCACTCTCGTCTGATATTATATTTTTGCAAGAAACCCATCTGAAGAATAACTCTCATAGCAGACTTAGGTGTAGGTGGGTGGGGCAAGTGTACCACTCTAACCTCTCTGCCAAAACGAGAGGCACAGCGATTCTGGTACGGAAAGGAATTCCCTTTCTACATAAAACCACTATTGCGGATAAAGAGGGTCGGTATGTGATCGCAATAGGAGAAATCCACTCTACCTCAGTAACTCTACTAAATATCTATGGGCCAAACATTGACAACCCCTCTTTTTTCAAAAGAGTCCTTGCCCTGATTCCAGATATCTCCCATACTAACCTGGTCATTGGAGGGGACCTTAACTGTGTGCTAGACCAATATTTGGATAGATCCTCTACCCGGCGAACCCCTACCTCCTATTCAAGCGAATTCTTGAATACCTACATAAAAAATTCGAACTTATTTGATATATGGAGGATCGCTAACCCTACGGGTAGGGAATACTCCTTTTACTCTCATGTTCACAAGGTTTACACTCGAATTGACTACTTTTTGTTGGATGCTAGACTACTCCCCTATACCTGTAATGTGAGGTATCATGATATTATAATCTCGGACCACAGTTCACTCACCTTCTCCCTGAGATTGGGTGACATTGTACCAAACGAGAGGGTCTGGAGGTTGAATCCTCAGCTCCTCACAGAACCAACATGCTGTGAATATCTTAAAGACCAAATTAAATTTTTCTTTGATACCAACGACAACACAGAGACCTCCCCAGCATTATTGTGGGAAACACTGAAGGCTTATCTGAGAGGCTGTATCATCTCCTTTCAGGCTGCCAGGAGTAGGCAAAACAGAGGAAAACTGGAAGAACTAGAGGGACAAATTCACTTACTGGATAGGGAGAATGCTAGCCACCCATCTATGGAGAAACATAAAAAAATTACCTCTTTAAAATTAGAATATAATCAGATTCTCTCAGCTAAAATCGCTAAATCTTTTCTCTATGCCAAGCAAAAATATTTTGAGTTTGGTGACAAACCACACAAATTACTCGCCAGACAACTTCGAAAAAATGTGAGTGACCGAATGATTCACAGGGTTAAATCTGCATCTGGGGAATTACTCTCTTCCCCCAAAGACATCAATGACAGATTCCGGCAGTTTTATGAGACTCTATATACATCTAAAGCGGATCCTAACCCCTTAATTATGCAAACATTTTTGGAGGACTGTAATCTTCCTGCACCAGGAAGATTCTAACTTCCTGAATAAGGAAATATCTCTTGATGAAATCCGAGAAACAATTAAATCTCTAAAGAGTGGCAAGACCCCGGGCCCAGATGGATACCCTGGTGAATTCTATAAAACATTCAGCAACATGCTCTCCCCCTATCTGCACAAAATGTTGATTCAGGCCAATGAGGATGGAGCTCTCCCTTCTACTTTGGACGAAGCGTTCATTACTGTTATACATAAGAAGGGTAAAGATCCAGAAGAGGTAGGGTCATACAGACCAATATCTCTCCTTAATACAGACCAAAAGATTTTAGCAAAAACTCTGGCTAACAGGCTTAGCACTTTAATTGCCAAATTGGTCCATTCGGATCAGACCGGCTTTATCCCTAACAGAAACTCATTCTTCAATCTCAGGCGCCTCTTCAATATTATGTATTCTCAGAGGTTACCCAACGTGGACCTTGCCGTCATATCTCTTGACGCCGAAAAGGCCTTTGACCAAGTTGAGTGGCCCTATCTATTCAAGGTCCTACAGAAATTTAATATTGGAGATAGGTTCATAAATTGGATCCAGCTTTTATATAGGAACCCCTGTGCCAGAATACTCACTAACCAATCATTGTCGCCCCGATTTAACCTCAACAGGGGGACAAGGCAGGGTTGTGCGCTGTCACCTATGCTCTTTGCCCGAATTATCGAACCGCTCGCTCAGACGATTAGATCTCATGCAGCAATACACGGCTATAATACTAAAGATACTCTAAATAAGATCTCCCTATACGCAGATGACATCCTCCTCTATGTAACAGAACCCCAGGCTAGTATCCCAGCTATTCTTGATGTGATCAATTTGTTTGGTACCTTCTCGGGATACAGATTAAATTGGAACAAGAGTGAATTAATGCCCATACGGTCACAAAATACCTCCTGGCTAGAACATCTCCCATTTAAGTTATCTTCAGAAAAATTTACCTACCTAGGAATTGTAGTTACCAAACAATACTCCTTACTATTTAAAGAGAATTTCCCCTCTCTGATACAAAACCTCAAAGCAAACATACTATTTTGGAGAACTCTCCCAATTTCTCTGCTCGGAAGAATTAATGCCATTAAAATGGTCTTCCTCCCACAACTGCTCTACTTATATCAGAACATCCCAGTATTCATACCTAAATCCTTTCATAAACAACTGGACTCAATTATCAATCCTTTCATCTGGGATTATAAAACACACAGGATAGGTAAAAAACACCTCTGTAAATCCAAGATGGAAGGAGGATTGTCTCTCCCAAATTTTATATTTTATTACTGGGGCGCTAACCTCCGCATTGTTACGTTTCTGTTGGATGACGTACTCCCGGCACCCAGCTGGCTTAGTATGGAGCGGGAGGAGTGTCACCCCTTCTCTATTGGCGCTGTGATTTTGTCGCCTGTCAATCTGGAGATGTCACTTTATTGTAACAATCCTATAATACATAGCACAGTCCGAATCTGGAAGCAAATTAAAGTCCACTTTGAGCTCAGACCAATGTCATTCATGCTCCCTGTCGCCAGGAATCCCTCCTTTGCCCCTTCTAACCTTGATAACACCTTTGAGCGATGGGGAGAGTTGGGGATAAGCACCATAGGGGATTTATACATAGAAGGGACCTTTGCTTCCTTTGAGCTGCTGAGGGAAACTTATAATCTTCCCAGAAGTATTTTTTTCAGATACCTACAAATTTTTGACTACGTTAGAAAACACCTCCCAACATTTGGGAATGCTAAACCTTCCATGTTTGACGGATGCATAAAAATATGCCCCACCTCAGATAAACTGATATCGCGTCTATATGATGCTTTTCAATCTGTTAGCACACCTTCTACTGATGCCATCAAGGCAAAATGGGAGGAAGAAATAGGGACTGACATCTCAGTGGCAGACTAGGAAGAGAGCTTGGAGTATATCCACACATGCTCCATTAATTCCAGACATCGTCTCATACAATTCAAGGTATTACACAGATTCCACTATTCCAAAACTAAACTGCATAGGATATTTCTTGACACATCCCCTACATGTGATAAATGTCAGGCCATGCAGGGTACACTACTCCACTGCTTTGCCCTATGCTCTAGCTTGCATGGTTATTGGTGTGGAATTTTTAGGATCCTCTCTGAAGTTTTGGAGACTTCAATAGATCCAGACCCGCTTCTGATAATCCTGGGAGTATCTGAGTCCCTAAACGGATTAACCAACCCCCAAAAACAACTAATCTCGTATGGTCTCATCTCGGCAAAAAAACGAATCTTGTTGTTTTGGAAAAGGAGGGAAGCGCCCTCTACCAAATTATGGCTCAGTGAATTGGCAAACACTGTACACTTAGAAAGAATTAGATATATTCTGAACAATAAATTATCAACATTTGATAAAATCTGGCAGCCTTTCCTCTCCTACTTGGACGAGTCGGCGCTGTGAATTTGTACTTATTAACGCACTCTCAATTGTAAAATTTTAATCTACCTTTGGGCAGCGTGTGCTGGCCCTACCACCCGAGCAGTTGGGGGGGGGGGGGGATAGGGGATGGGGGATAGGGGGGACATCTTCCCTCTTTCTTTCTACGTGTCCTTGTTTTGTATGTCGTGTTTTGTATTATTTGTTCTGCACCCAGAACTCTGGGCCTTGTTGTTCCTGTATGCTCTTTTATGTTTAGATAAGAATTGTATACCTGTCATGTATACCTATACACCATTCTTGTGTGTGTTTAATAAAAATATTTGAAACAGAAAAAAATAAATAAATAAAAAATAAATAAAAATTATGGTATTCCTAATCTGGGTAAATTGTATTTGACATCAAGGGAATTATCTTTTGGAAACATTCCTTGCACAATCCCGAGTTGAAAAGGTACAAATCTGTCGTTCTGCCCCATAGCAAGGCAGTTAACCCACTGTCCCCGGGCCCAGAAGATGTGGATGTCGATTAAGTCAGCCCCCTGCACCTCTCTGTTCAGAGGGTTTGGGTTACATGCGGAAGACACATTTCAGTTGGAAGCATTCAGTTGTACAACTGACTAGGTATTCCCCCTTTCCCTAATGAGACTCTTAAGGGAATGTTTTCTAAAGTTGTGGGAGCATTTGTTGTCAACTGGGAGACAACATAATAGCATGCACTGAGCGTACAAAACATTGCTCTTTCCATGACATTGACTGACCAGGTAGATCCAGGTGAAAGCTATGATCCCTTATTGATGTCACTTGTTAAATCACTGTATATGAAGGGGAGGAGACAGGTTAAGGAAGGATTTTTAAACCTTGACACAATTGAGATATGGATTGTGTATGTTTGCCATTAAGAGGGTGAATGGGCAAGACAAAATATTTAAGTGCCTTTGAACGGGGAATGATAGTAGGTGCCAGGTGTACCGGTTTGAGTGTATCAAGAACTATAACGCTGCTGGGTTTTTCGTGCTCAACAGTTTCCCGTGTGTATGAAGAATGGTCCACCACCCAAAGGACATCCAGCAAACTTGACACAACTGTGGGAAGCATTGGAACTAGTGCAAAGAGGTTCAATGAAGATTGTCCAGGTTTTGTGGTCGGATGCCAAGCAGTTGCCATACCAGGCGGTGATGAAGCAGTTGCCATACCAGGCGGTGATGCAGCCAGTCAAGATGCTCTCAATGGTGTAGCTGTATAACTTTTCTCAGATCTGAGGGGCCATGACACATCTTTTCAGCCTCCTGAGGGGGAAGAGGTGTTGTTGTACCTTCTTCACAGCTGTATTGGTGTGTGTGGACCATGTTAATTCCTTAGTGATGTGGGCAACAAGGAACTTGAAGCTCCTGACCCGCTCCACCTCAGCCCCGTCGATGGCCTTCCGTTTCCTGTTGTCCACGATCAGCTCCTTTGTATTGCTGACATTGAAGGAGAGTTTGTTTTCCTGGCAGTCACTGACTTCCTCTCAATAGGCAGTCTCATCGTTGTCGGTGATCAGGCCTACCACCGTTGTGTCATCAGCAAACTTAACGATGGTGTTGAAATCATGCACGGAAATGCAGTCGTGGGAGAACAGGGAGTACAAGAGGTTGCCTACCCTTGCCACCCTCCCAGTTGCAGAGAGAGGTGTTCAGTCCCAGGGTCCTGAGCTTAGTGATGAGTTTGAAGGGCACTATGTTGTTGAATACTAAGCAGTTCAACATCATGCTGTTGATGACATAGCAGTGAGCACTCACCCAAATGCACCTTCAGCAGTGTCTACTCAGATTTGATTTTGGACAGAGAGGAAGAGGCGAAGCAGACCAATAAGCAGATTAATAAAATAGCCAATTGGCAGTTCCAGCCTTTGAGACAATGGCCCCATTGATAGGGCAGAGACAAGACCATCTCGTCATGTACATTATCTTTGGTTTGACGGACAAAATGTAAACAGGCAAAACGAAAGACAGCCATAGATCATTGCACATCAGCGATTTGAATGCAATCCACTTAATAGTCTAAATAAAACCTTTGTTTCACTAAATGTGATGCATATGACTTTTTACATTGAAGACCGTGGATATTTGCCATGACATCAAGAATCGAAGGTTCTTCGCTCTCGATGACATTTGGTTTGGGTCCTAATTGTACCTGGCATAAATTCAGACAACTACCGGTAGCATCCCGTTGCCTACGTCACCAGCTTTTACCGAATGCGATGGAACAGCGTGGAATGAAAATCTAAAAATCTTTCTAGCGGTGGCTGAAATTCACAAACAGGTCATTACTAATCATTGAATGTTGAATTGCATTTTTGTTACACGTTAGAAACCGTTTAGCGCAGTAGCATGCATGCATGTTCAGTGTGATTTACCATTCATTTCTTTTGATCACGTTACTTAACTGGCGCAGAGTTTCTAAACCCAGACGCGCAACATCGCGAGACTTCCGGGAACAGCCATGTCAATGGGAGAAGTGTAATTTGTTCCCGTGGTTGTACCTTTTTAGATTTCGAGACAAGGTACAACCTAGATTCGAGCCAAAGTCTTAAGTGGTTGAGTTTGTAATTACTGCTACCTCGTGAAAGTGATCAATAAAGTTTAAAATGTTCGTCAGTACCTGAATATTGAAGTAGTGCCTTTTGCGTTTACTCCGTGCACATGCGCAGTTTGTCGCCCGATGTTTCTCTACGCCTGAGCAAAGATAGTCAACGTCGTCTACAAGTGTGATCGGGGATTTCTATTTATAGAAACAGTTTCAGACGATCTTCATACTGTACTGTCTTTGGTTATAGTCCCTGAACATGGAGGAAAATAGCTGTTCACTAAATGTTATGCAAAGTCCTTCTCAATGAGTTGTCATGTTTACATTATTTTATTTCAGTATAATTGATATTTTCTGTTTTCTTCCTCCCCAATTTTACTTAGATGATGTCTTATCACTTGCAATCACTTGCTCGATGTGTGTTACTTGTTCTCCTTGTAAGCCACAGCCAAGGAGCCAGGCAGGGACAGGATCTCAAATGTGGAGGTAAGTATTTGGACTTAATACCAATTTAATACCAATTTACTAATTTACTACACTAGATCCCATTTATTCTTATATGATTCCAACACCCTGAGTTTCTACAATGTGCATCCACTTTTGGTCCACATGCCTTCATTGAACAACTTAACATTTGGTTATTCTCCATCAGCATGTAGGGCCATGGTGGATGAGATGGAGTGGGCGATATCCCAGGTGGATCCTAAGAAAATGATCCAGACAGGGTCTTTTAGAATCAACCCGGATGGTAGCCAGTCTATTCGAGAGGTAAGGGTACCTGATAGGTACTGGGTCCTACATTGGCCTTATTTTACACATTCAATGTTATTTATTTGTAGGATTCTACAGTTGATTAGTGTTTAATGTTATCTGGTTATAATTGTTTTCTTTTTAAGCTCGCCAACATTGTGTCCCCCCTAGGTTCCCTTCGCCCGCTCAGAAGGTAACCTCCTAGAGCTGATGGAGGAGGTGTGTGAGCGGATGAAGGATTACGGGGAACGCGTGGACCCCACTACCAGCAGGAAGACCTACGAAAGGGTCACGTCTCGGAACGGCAAATCCATGGACCTCTCAGAGGCTAAACTGGATTCCAGAGTCACATCCAGCCTGAAATATGCTGTGGGTAGCTTTTTCAATTTCACATGTCGGGGGTAGGGACTAGGGATGATAACATGCTATAGTGCATCAGTGTGACTTTCTAGAACCTCTGATAATAGCAACAATGACTGCAGTTGTTTGCAACTTTCACCCAAACATACCAATGCAGTAAAGGGGAAACGTTCCATATGTTTTTTTTATTGTGGCTTGCAAGCCAATGGCTCCAAGGTCCTGCAACTCAGGGAAATGTGTCCCACTACGTCTTACGAAACCATCTTCTCCACCTTACCCCCAGTGTGAGACCATCGTTGAACAACATGAAGATGAGGTCATCGAATTCTTTGCACATGAAACGGACAACGTCAAAGACAAACTCTGCAGCAAGAGAACAGGTATGCCACTTTATTACTTGATCCAGTACATGATATTGACCACCAGAGATTATGGCACAATCCCAATACCCCCCATAGCTCTCCCCCTCGATGGGGGAGTGGCACTCAAACGGAGCAACTAGTGGTAGGGAGAGTTGAATAGCCCTAAGGATTGAAACATTTTCTACATCACTCATCAGAATTTGCCAACTGATAGCCTACAACACAATTAATTGGTGAAGAGCCTTGTTTTTCAAAATGCCTGAACTGGCGGCAGTAATAGCTTTCCTTATTTCTCCTTATACCATATGAGCAACAAATGAGAACAGCAAAACAATGTGGCTGTAATGTACCCATCCTCTGGCTGTGGTTCAAAGTGGAGCTCAATTGACATTGAAATTACTACAACCAATTCAAAACTGTAAAAATTATAATATACTTTAGGCCTGAGGTGTGGTATATGGCTGCACTTTGGTAATAACCTAAACATTTGATCAAATAAGCCTCATTTAGCAAAAAAAAGAGAAATGCATTCACTTTAAAACATATTTATTGCATGTTTGTTAAATTGTAATCAGCAAAACATGACACAGATAATGCGCAGCTATTCCTTCCACCTACACAACACCATGCTACATGGGTGCACATTGTGCAAAACCTTTCCCTCGCCAACACATGAACACCCCCCTTCCTCCCGTCTACTGGTAGTAGCTTCAATGATAAAAAAAAAAATGGAATTACCTTCACATTCAATGCTAGAAAATAAATTATTAAACGCATAAAGAAATGCATTAATGAAGAAAATGAGGCAGCTGAAAGTCACTCCAGGCATCAATAAATCCTTTGAATTTACTATGTAAATTGTACATGCTTTTTTTCAGCTGGAATGTAGGAAGTTCTTTTAGCCATATCTGCTTGTTTGGCGACGTCACTCTTCCATATAAAAGCTGTGCATTTATTGGCTGCAATGACTGCCAGTTTAAGGAATCTGGTTTTGCTGCCAATATTAACTGGTAGAACAGAGTCATCTCCAAGAAGAATAAGGGAAGGCTCTAGTGGTACCGTCATATTAGTGACCTGTGATAAGATCTGAATAATGTCTTTCCAATAATTGCTTAGTTCAGGGCAGCACAAAAACATATGCATAAAAGTGCCCACCCCTGTTTTACACCTTGGGCAAAATGGTGAATATTTAGAATTGATCTTATGCAGTCTCTGGTGTAAAGTAGACCCTATGTAAAATATTGAAATGCATCAACTTGTGCTTTGTGTTAAATGAAAGACGCTGAGCATCTAAAACGGGGATTTCCCCACTTCTCGTCCTCAAAAATGAGACCAGGGTCATCATGCCACTTCATTCAAGTCTTCAGAGCTTCATTGTAACCCAACAGAGCTTGAAGACTAGAGTACATGTAAGAAATTAAAACTTTGACCCCTTTCCTCTCCAGCCACAGTTTCAGTTATAGGTTTACTCATGGGCTGAATCCTACCTCCCTGCTGAGTGGCAATATAGTGCCTAACATGTAGGTACTTGAAGAAATTAGTTTGAGGTAACTGAAAATTAGATGCCAGCTGTTGAAAGGATGGCAAGTTCACCTTCTCTGTATAGATTACCAAATGTTTTAACCAATAAATGTAATACCATTTCTCAGGGCATTGGGTAAGATGGGGGGTTATTATAGAAATGTATATTTTAAAGTTTTTAATGAAAGGGTTTGAGACCCTTTCCACAAATGACAACCTTCCTATTAAGTTGTTTGAAAAAAACGTTAATAGGAAAGGGCAAGGTTTAAAAAAGGCAGAAGATTTCTGGTTTGAGGTATAGCAAAATGTCATCCGCATATAGCGAGACTAAATGTTTACACCCACCTATACGAACACCATAGATGGATGGAGATCGAAAAGCTTCTGCCAGTGGCTCTAGTGTGGTGGTTAATATCTTTACCATCAAATGAGGAGAAACTTGACACAAGTCAGTTCTACTTAAACAAAATCTTTATCAAATTTTCCATAAAAGATACCAACTCAACCTACGTACGTCTACATATGGGTAGTGTAAATTGGATTTAATTATATTCCCAATATTACTTTATCAAATCTCTAATCGATTATACATATAACTTATCAGTTTCATAATCACAGAATCCATAAAATACTTTTAGTTACTCACAAACATTCCATTAGCTTTTTCAAGGACTCCAGCTATGAAGCAGTTCTCCAAACATACTCCCAGCAGAAAAAAACAAAACTTTTTGTTTCAAGGACAATGACCATGGGATCCTCAACGGTTCTGAGTACCACTTGGTAGGAAGTTAGCAACTCTATTTGCTTTTTTTGGGGGCCAACTTTTCCCACTCCACATGGCTTTGATAATTGAGACACCACTCCCACTCCACATGGCTCACTGGGTCATCTAAAACTGAGGGGGAGGGCTAAGGGGGCGCATTGGGATTGAGCCTTCGGACTACATGACCTACTACTGGGGATGCAGCACTTACCGAATTGTGTTTGCTGTAACGAGTTAATACAATCTGTAAAAAGCAATACCAAAATGACAACTCAATGATTTTTCTCTGCAGACCTTTGCGACCATGCTCTGCAAATCCCTCATGATGAGCTATAATTCCGTCGTGCACTGGACGCAGCTCAGCGATACGCACATCTACCTTCTACCGCATTACAATGGGGACGAGGACTATCCGGAGTTGCTCCAGCACCAGTTGCTTAGGGATGAGGGGAGGTGAGGATTGTAGACCGATGGCACAATCTTGTAATGTGTTACTGCAATGAAGTGCTGTTTCTTACACAGACCTTTAGTAACAACAAATCACGCTGGATGATTTCACGAGTTTAAACGCTTACTCTTGAAGCAGAATGGTGAATAAAATTCTCTAACAATAGTTAGATACTGTAACTGTCCAACGTAGTTGCTGATTTTGTTATGCTTGTTGCTTTGATTCATTGTAATTCTGTGAATGGAAAGGTTCAATTACACTTAAGCAACTCTAATTCATTTTCTATTTTGTGTAATCTTGTCACTGTCATTTGTTTTTCATACTTTGATGGAAATATATATTTCTACAACAATCTGGAGTCATTGTTTTCAAATCAAATGTTATTTCTCACATGTGCTGAATACAACACCTTACAGTGAAATGCCTACAATAAAAGTAACTAAATTAAAGAGCAGCAGTAAAATGACAATAGCGAAGGTGTGTGTGTATATATCTCTATGGGGTACCGGCAGAGTCAATGTGCAGGGGCACGGCTTAGTTGAGGTAATATATACATGTAGGTAGTGTTATTAGTGACTATGCATAGATAATAACAGTAGCAGCAGTGTCAAATAGAGGTGGGGGGGGGGCAATGCAAATAGTTTGGGTAGCCATTTGATTAGACTTTCAGGAGTCTTATTGCTTGGGGTAGAAGCCTCTTGGACCTAGACTTGGTGCACCGGTACCGCTTGCCGTGCGGCAGCATAGAGGACCATCTCTGATTAGGGTGGCTGAAGTCTGACAATTTTTAGGGCCTTCCCCTGACACCGCCTGGTATAGAGGCCCTGGATGGCAGGAAGCTTGGCCCCAATGATGGTAGTGTGAACGGCCCAGTACCTCTGTAGTGACTTGTGGTCGGAGGCCCAGCAGTTGCCATACCAGGCAGTGATGCAATCAGTCAGGATGCTCAGCTGTAGAATGTTGAGGACCCATGCCAAATCTTGTCTCCTGAGGGAGAATGGTTTTGTGCCCTCTTCACGACTGTCTTAGTGTGCTTGGACCATGTTTGTTGGTGCTGTGGACACCAAGGAGCTTTAAGCTCTCAACCTGGTTCACTACAGCCCTGTTGATGAATGGGGGCGTGTTTGGTCCTCCTTTTCCTGTAGTCACAATCATCTCATTAGGCTTGATCACGTTGAGGGAGAGGTTGTTGTCCTTGCACCACATGGTCTGGTCTCTGACCTTCCTATAGGCTGTCTTGTTGGTGATCAGGCCTACCACTTGTAATATAATAAATATAATAATATATGATTTCAGGCCTTTTATCCAAAGCCACAGTCATGTGTGCATACATTCTATGTATGGGTGGTCCCGGGGATCGAACCCACTACCCTGACGTTAAGCGCCATGCTCTACCAACTGAGCTACAGAAGGACCAAGGACTTGTCATTGGCAAACTTAACGGTGTTGGAGTCGTGCCTGGCCGTGCAGTCATGAGTGAACAAAGTACAGGAGGAGACTGAGCACACACCCGAGGGACCCCTGTGTTGAGGATCAGCGTGGTGGATGTGTTACTTACCCTTTCCACCTGGGGGCAACCCATCAAAGTCCAGGATCCAGTTGCAGAGGGAGGTGTTTAACCCCAGGGTCCTTAGCTTAGTGATGAGCTTAAAGGGCACTATGGTGTTGAAAGCTTAGGTGTCATCAATGAATAGCTTTCTCATAGGTGTTCCTTTTGTTCAGTGTGAAGTGCAATAGAGATTGCATCATCTGTGGATCTGTTGGGGCGGTATGCAAATTTGAGTGGGTCTAGGGTTTCTGGGATAATGGTGTTGTGAGCCATGACCAGCCTTTCAAAGCTCTTCATGGCTACAGATGTGAGCGCTACGGGTCGGTAGTCATTTAGGCAGGTTACCTTAGTGTTCTTGGGCAAAGGGACTATGGTGGTGTGCTTGAAACATGTTGGTATTACAGACTAGACAGGGAGAGGTTAAATGTCAGTGAAAACAATTGCCAGTTGGTCAGCGCATGCTCAGAGTACACGTCCTGGTAATCTGTCTGGCCCTGCGGCCTTGTGAATGTTGACCTGTTTAAAGGTCTTCCATCAGCTGCGTAGAGCGTGATCACACAGTCGTCTGGAACAGCTGATGCTCTCATGCATGTTTCAGTGTTACTTGCCTCGAAGCGAGCGTAGAAGTAATTTAGCTCGTCTGGTATGCTTGTGTCACTGTACCGTTCTCGGCTGTTTTTCACTTTTGTAGTCTAATAGTTTGCAAGCCCTGCCACTACCGACGAGCGTCTAAGTGGTGTAGTACGATTCGATCTTAGTCCTGTATTGAAACTTTGCCTGTTTGATGGTTTGTCGGAGGGCATAGCGGGAGTTCTTATAGGGTTACGGGTTACAGCCCCGCTCCTTGAAAGTGGCAACTCTTATCGTTTAGCTCAGTGCGGATGTCTGTAACCCATGGCTTCTGGTTGGTATGTTGATAGTCACTTTGTGGACGATGTCATTGATGGACTTATTGATGAAGCCAATGACTTAAGTGGTGTACTCCTCAATGCCATCAGAAGAATCCCGCAAAACATTCTTGTAGCTTAGCATCTGCGTCGTCTGACCACTTTTATTCACTGGTGCTTCCTGCTTGAATATTTGCTTGTAAGCAGGAATCATGAGGATAGAATTATGGTCAGATTTGCCAAATGGAGGGAGAGCTTTGTACGTGTCTCTGTGGAGTAAAGGTGGTCTAGAGTTTTTATTTTCCTCTCCTCTGGTTGCACATTTAACATGCTTGTAGAAATGAGGTCAAATGGATTTGTTTCCCTGCATTAAAGTCCCTGGCCACTAGGAGCGCTGCCTCTGGATGAGCATTTTCCTGTTTGCTTATGGCCATATGCAGCTCATTGAGTGCAGTCTCAGTGCCAGCCTCAGTTTGGTGGTATGTAGACGGCTACGAAAAATACAAACTCTAGGTAGATAGTGTGGTCTACAATTTATCATGAGATGCTCTACCTCAGGCGAGCAAAACCTCAAGACTTCCTTAGTGCACCAGTTGGTGTTTGGTAAGATACGGTCTATGTATATTTGTAGAGGCTGCTGTTCTGTCCTGCCGAGACAGTCTATAACCCGCCAGCTGTATGTTATTCATGTCATCGTTCAGCCACGACTCTGTGAAACATAATATATTCATTTTTAATGTCCTGTTGGTAGAATATACGTGCTTTTAGTTCTCCATTTTATTATCGGTCCTCCTTTTCCTGTAGTACTGATGGCAAAGGCAGATTAGCCACTCATTGCCAGATTCTCAAGGCAGCCCTAACTCCTTCCGAGAAACATGAGTCTCTTTCTCCTACAATTGATGAGGACGAGGGCCTGTTCTAGTGTCTGGAGAAATCCCTCTTCGTAGTCATTAAAGAAACATTATTTGCCCAGTTCAAGGTGAGAAATTGATGTCCAGAAGCTCTTTTCGGTCATAAGAGATGGTAGCAGCAACATTATGTACAAAATACGTTTAAACATTGAAAAAAATTAACAAAATTGCACTGTTGGTTAAGAGCCCATAAAACGGCAGCCTTCCCCTGGTGCCATCCCGAGCTGTGCAAAGGTGATGTTTTAGTGTTGCATTACACACGTTTGAAGAGCAGACTACTGTACTATTAGATAATGTTCACGTAGTTAAGGAATTGTTTGCATATTTACACAAAAAAAAGTCTAAAGACCAGCCTATTTTGTAAACCTAATTCAAAATCTTTGATGCTTGATTGACACACCAACATGGGTAGATTATGGCCAAAAACGGTACAGTGTGAAGATAGACCTTCTCCCTTACCTCACCTCGCTCATCAACTTATCCCTGACCGCTGGCTACGTCCCTTCCGTCTTCAAGAGAGCGAGAGTTGCACCCCTTCTGAAAAAACCTACACTCGATCCCTCCGATGTTAACAACTACAGACCAGTATCCCTTCTTTCTTTTCTCTCCAAAACTCTTGAACGTGCCGTCCTTGGTCAGCTCTCCCGCTATCTCTCTCAGAATGACCTTCTTGATCCAAATCAGTCAGGTTTCAAGACTAGTCATTCAACTGAGACTGCTCTTCTCTGTATCACGGAGGCGCTCCGCACCGCTAAAGCTAACTCTCTCTCCTCTGCTCTCATCCTTCTAGACCTATCGGCTGCCTTCGATACTGTGAACCATCAGATCCTCCTCTCCACCCTCTCCGAGTTGGGCATCTCCGGCGCGGCCCACGCTTGGATTGCGTCCTACCTGACAGGTCGCTCCTACCAGGTGGCGTGGCGAGAATCTGTCTCCTCACCACGCGCTCTCACCACTGGTGTCCCCCAGGGCTCTGTTCTAGGCCCTCTCCTATTCTCGCTATACACCAAGTCACTTGGCTCTGTCATAACCTCACATGGTCTCTCCTATCATTGCTATGCAGACGACACACAATTAATCTTCTCCTTTCCCCCTTCTGATGACCAGGTGGCAAATCGCATCTCTGCATGTCTGGCAGACATATCAGTGTGGATGACGGATCACCACCTCAAGCTGAACTTCGGCAAGACGGAGCTGCTCTTCCTCCCGGGGAAGGACTGCCCGTTCCATGATCTCGCCATCACGGTTGACAACTCCATTGTGTCCTCCTCCCAGAGCGCTAAGAACCTTGGCGTGATCCTGGACAACACCCTGTCGTTCTCAACTAACATCAAGGCGTTGGCCCGTTCCTGTAGGTTCATGCTCTACAACATCCGCAGAGTACGACCCTGCCTCACACAAGAAGCGGCGCAGGTCCTAATCCAGGCACTTGTCATCTCCCGTCTGGATTACTGCAACTCGCTGTTGGCTGGGCACCCTGCCTGTGCCATTAAACCCCTACAACTCATCCAGAACGCCGCAGCCCGTCTGGTGTTCAACCTTCCCAAGTTCTCTCACGTCACCCCGCTCCTCCGCTCTCTCCACTGGCTTCCAGTTGAAGCTCGCATCCGCTACAAGACCATGGTGCTTGCCTACGGAGCTGTGAGGGGAACGGCACCTCAGTACCTCCAGGCTCTGATCAGGCCCTACACCCAAACAAGGGCACTGCGTTCATCCACCTCTGGCCTGCTCGCCTCCCTACCACTGAGGAAGTACAGTTCCCGCTCAGCCCAGTCAAAACTGTTCGCTGCTCAGGCCCCCCCAATGGTGGAACAAACTCCCTCACGACGCCAGGACAGCGGAGTCAATCACCACCTTCCGGAGACACCTGAAACCCCACCTTTTTAAGGAATAGGATAAAGTAATCCTTCTCACCCCCCCCCCCCCCCTTAAAAGATTTAGATGCACTATTGTAAAGTGGCTGCTCCACTGGATGTCATAAGGTGAACGCACCAATTTGTAAGTCGCTCTGTATAAGAGCGTCTGCTAAATGACTTAAATGTAATGTAAATGTAGGCGACGTTGGCTAGCTAAACTAGAAACACGTCATCGGGTCCGGTCGTCTCGCGACGAACTGCGCATGTGCTTGTCGTTAAATCAAAGACAATCCTTCGGTATAAAGTTTTTGTTAAATGAGAACGTGTCAGTTTTTCACTTTCTAGGTTGGAATAGTAACATGTTCCACTAAAGAAATTGGCTCTAATCTAGGTTGCGCCTTTAGATTGAGAGAATTAACTAATCCAAAATAATTGTTAGCTTCTCAAACTCTTTCGCAAGCGTTGCCGGAAGTCATGCGATGTTGCGCCTCTGGGTTTAGAATTCCAGCCAATCCCCTTTGTAGGCCTGTTTAATCTCTCAACCTTCACCAATCAAACTCAGTAGGGGCACGGTCAATGAGGTATGAGATTTTTAGCAGTACAGTGGGATAATATTTATATACCAAGACAAACCCACCATGTCCCTACTGTCCGCTTGCAGGTATTCCCCGAAGCTCTTTGCATTCAACAAAGGTAAAGCCGTTATTTAAAGGAGATATCTATTTTATTTATTATTAACAATAAATCAATACATAAAGCACATGAGGGAACATAAGCATACATAGATTACAAACAATGGACAATCGAGCTAGAGGGTACAATATCATATTACAATTACACAAGGACATACATAGAATTACAATTCTAACAGCTTTTTTGTTAGTAGAGCATTTAACCGTCTTAAAATAAGGTTCAATTTATTTTTGTAGGGTACGAAAATGTGTTTTTCTGTTTGTAAATTTACATTTGTGTATATGAAATTTGGCCAAAAGAATAATGCAATTAATCAAATGTTTCAGCTTATTTCTATTGTATGTAAAGAATTCAAACAGTACATCTCTCCACAATAGTGTAAAATCTTCATAAATGTGTTCAATTATAAACCTACTGATGTCTTGCCAGTTTTCTTACATGCATACAATGCCAAAAAAAGATGCAATTTGGAGACGCTATCTACTTGAGGGCGCTGCATTGTCCCCATGTCATAGATGGTATGCTAAAAGGTTGGCTAGCCACACATCGGCTTTCTAGCCACACATCGGCTTTCTAGCCACACATCGGCTTTCTAGCCACACATCGGCTTTCTAGGCTTTCTAGCCACACATCGGCTTTCTAGCCGATCCACTCATCGGCTTTCTAGCCGATCCACACATCGGCTTTCTAGCCACTTACCAATCAGAACCAAACGTGAAGCTAGCATTTAGGTAGCACGTTAGCTAAATCATTTAGACCTTGGCTAACCTTGACGTCTGCTGTATTTAGTTAACGTTAGGCAGCTACACATTTTTATCCGGTAGATTTGTCCTTGAGTTGAAGCACAAGTCTACAAACATAAGGAAGTTATCGAAATATAACATTTTCTCTGTAGCCTTACCTCACCAGAACAATTTTGGCATTCAGACAACAACCCGAGGTTGGATTTGGCTATTAGCTAGCTGGTTTAGCCAATTAAACAGGGTCGTTTACTCAATGGCTAACTATTGGTAATTGTAACATGTCATGTTATTTTCTTTGTCATTTACATTGTAAACGAGTAACGGCTAGCTAACAAAGTTAACCAGCTATACTATGTAACCAGCTATGTTAACGTTACTATTAAAGATTGGTTGTGTCTGTACTAGTACCTAGCTATTATTCTGCCAGCTGTGTAGCTAGCTAGTTACCGACTTTGCTAGCCCTAGCGCACCCCCTTTCTCCATTTGAGTTTGTAATGAGATTTGTCCCTGTTTGTCAAATAACATCTAGTTAATACTGTATCGACCTCAAGTGGACCTTCACTATCTTGATATTGTCCCATGGACTCGGAGTCGATCAGAGACCGGCTAGCTGACTTTAGTTGCTGTAGGCTACTGCATGTTTCAGACAAAGACAAAGTTCACATCTCTTGCAACGCATTTTCCATTAAAACAATGTTAATCTCAAAGCTGGAGGCAAATCACACTGTCTTTGGCTGTAACTCCACTTGAAAAGGTATCCATTGCTTGCAAAGCAAAAGAGGACCAGCCATGATTGAGCTGCTGTGTTCCAACTAAATCAATCATTTGAGTGAGGCTACCTACTTTTTCCAATGAGCTTGTCCTGATAATGTGAAGGCTTCTTTTTTCCAGTTAGGCAAAGATCTACCCTAAACAAAAATAAACGCAACAATTTAAAATATATATATTAATTGAATCTGTTTTGATGCCAAACTGCATTCAGGTCAAGAACCTGATGAGGGCGACGAGCATGCAGATGAGCTTCCCTGAGACGTTTTTCTGACAGTTTGTGCAGAAATAATTTGGTTGTGCAAACCCAGTTTCATCAGCTGTCCGGTTGGCTGGTCTCAGACGATACCGCAGGTGGAGGTCCTGGGCTGGCGTGGTTACACGTTGTCTGCGGTTGTGAGGCAGGATGGATGTACTGCCAAATTCTCTAAAACATTAGTGGCGGTTTATTGTAGAGAAATTAACATTTAAATTATCTGGCAACAGCTCTGGTGGACATTCCTGCTGTCAGAATACCAATTGCACACTCACTCAACTTGAGACATGTGTGGCATTGTATTGTGGGACACAGAAGCTCATTGCACAAGGTGCACCTGTGTAATTATCATACTGTTTAATCAGCTTCTTGATATGCCACACCTGTCAGGTGGTTCATGGCATTGGAGAAATGCTCGCTAACAGGGATATAAATAAATTGTGCACAATTTGTGAGAAATAAATATTTTGTGCGTATGGAAAATTTCATGGATCTTTTATTTCAGGTTATGAAACATGGGACCACAACTTTAAATGTATCTTAGATGGCTTAATTTTTGCTAGATAATAGATGAGATTGTTTAAACAGTCTAGACAATGAAAAAAAGAGCGGCATGCCCTCTTATTTTCTAAAGAGAAGTCCCATATCTGAGGCTGTGCTGAAGAGAATAGCTTTGAAACCGATTGATTTCCATGCTTGCTCAGCACTCCCCTGAGAGAGATGGCAGTATGCAAATGTTGTGGATAGTACTGAATGAAATGGAACTAAATCAAAACCTTCCTGTGTCTGATGCTTGAAGCTAGACAACTACCTACTTAAATAGTGAATTGAGATTCTAAATTGTTTTCTTTGGAGAGCTTTGTTTTTCAAGTCCCACCATATTCATCAGCTTATATTAGCTGAGAATAAGAAGGGTGTAATTTGTCAGCCAGTTCAGCATCACTTATGGAGATTGGCTTAACTCATAACACTCATGTGACATGGAGCCTATGTAATATCAATATGGGGAGTGGGATCAAAGGTATTTCATTAAGACTTGTGGTAGAATTATGTAGATACCTAGTTATGGCAACTTTTACTACTAAATAGCTTTTATGAGTCTCTTAAAAAAAAAAAAAACGAAATTTGTTTCTGTGGCTACAGCATTCCCGGAGTGCCAGCAACTGTTGCCCAAGGCTCCAGGACGTGCTGAGCCCCTGCCCGAAGGTCTGTTCTAGCTGCTGGTGACAGGCCAGGTGCCCACAGAGGAACAGGTGAGTGTTAGCTTGGTAACACATTATGGAGAGAGAGTATGGCACAGCAGCTTAGCAGTAGGTCTAGGTAGCATCTTAATTTATGATACAACAATAATGGTACAGAACACAGATAACATGATGTACATATTCAATGAAAAGGGTTGACCCATAAACCACAACATAAAGCTTTACAACAGACGATAACTTTTTGAAATTATTGAATATTAAAACATACAATCTACCTGCAGTAAAGACGCTCAACATTTACATTACATTCAGTCACCTAGCAGACTCCCATCCAGAGCGACCCACAGGAGCAACCAGGGTCAAGCGCCCGGCCCAAGGGCACGTGGACAGATCTCCCACCAAGTCAAATTGGGGACCAGATGATAGCTTTTTATCCTGTTGATCTGTGGGAGCAGGTTTGCTTCTATTTTTGTTTAATGACATCAGATGATAATTTGCATAGAAAACTATATTCAGTGGCCCTTTTTGTGATTGTAAGGCCTTAAACCATTATGTTTGGTGTGAATAGTTTGACCAATTACCCTATTGCTGATTCTGTGTATTGTATTTGTCCCCAGGTGAACTGGCTGTCCAAGGAGTGGGCCAAGCGTGCAGCTCTTCCCTCCCATGTGGTCACCATGCTGGATAACTTCCCCACCAACCTCCACCCCATGTCTCAGTTCAGCGCCGCCATCACAGCTCTGAACAGCGAGAGCAGCTTCGCCCAGGCCTACTCTGAGGGAGTCAACAAAGCCAAGTACTGGTGGGAGGTGAGCTCAGGAAACATACATTGAAGAATGTTGAATGGCACATGCCATTGTGGGAAATCATGTTGCTCAGTAGGATGAAATTAAGTAAAAGTTTAAATCAACTGAACGCGTCCCAGTTGTAATGCGATCTATTGAAAGAGTGATTTTGTCCGAATAGAAAATGGTTTCTTCTCTCAGTTTGTCTATGAAGACTCCATGGATCTTATCGCTAAGCTGCCTTGCATGGAGGCCAATATTTACCGCAACCTTTACCACGAGGGAAGCAGCATCGTACCTCACCATTCACAGGTCAGTTTTATAGAGAATGCTACTTCATTCATAATGTTGTAGTTTATCGTCCATTAGTCTGCACCTTGTTAACGTTTGGGTGTGCATATTCAGCTCCTGCTCCGTCATTGCATCAGTGCAGTTATGTGGTTGCATTACTCATTCATTCACACACACTTCCCTTTCTCCTTTGCTACAGTGACCATGATGATGGTAACGTGAGTGCCCACACCAGCCACTTGGTGGGCAGTGCCCTGTCTGACCCCTACCTCTCCTTCAGGGCAGCTATGAACGGTCTGGCTGGACCCCTTCATGGATTGGCTAACCAGGTGTGTACGGGTGCTAATGTCCAAGTTAACATCCAACCTACTACTGCTGATAATACTGTGATTTAAAGCAATGCTAATCCTAATTGCTTAGAAATGGCACATTTTCTGTTATTGTGATTGTTAACATAATGGCGAGATGGGAAAAATATGAAACTATAACAGCAGTCGTGGTAATGGCGAATGAGAGCAGTGATTTGACTAGGTTGGAGTGAGCCCCTGCCTGGTCTCTGACCTGCTCCCCTTGTACGAGGTGCTGGTGTGGCTGACAGCACTGCAGAAGGAGATGGGAGGAGAAGTGTCTGACGAGGCCATGAGAGACTACATCTGGAACACCCTCAAGTCTGGAAGGGTGAGTGGACTGGTCAGGAGGGCGGGCCAAGTTGGTCAATGAGGGGGATGAGTCAACGACAGGAAACCCAAGGGATACTTTTCCATCTCTATGTAAAAGTGAAGTGAACAGGTGCACAAAAAAAGACACATTTACATTTGAAGAATAAGCTGCAAGGGGAATGATATGTAACCTTAGAAAGAGATTCAACCTACCTTTTTGGCCTTCTGTTTGGTGTTCGCAGGTGGTTCCAGGCTATGGCCACGCTGTCCTGAGGAAGACAGACCCCAGGTACACCTGCCAGCAGGAGTTTGCCTTCAAGCACTTGCCCGACGACCCCATGTTCAAGCTGGTGCACACACTCTACAAGATCGTGCCCAATGTGCTGCTGGAGCAGGGCAAGGCCAAGAACCCCTGGCCCAACGTGGACGCCCACAGTGGAGTGCTTCTGCAGGTTTTTTAGGAGGTTAGGACAAACCTATTGGAGTACACTTCCAACTGATTGGGTGGGACACAGGGTGACGGTTACAAGAAAGGCCTCCACCCTCTCTTGAAGGGGTGAAAAAAAACCTACAATGTCAAATTTCAGCTTATTTTCTGAGTTTGTTCCAGCCTAGTGAACTGTCAAAGCCATAAAAAATATATACAGTGGGGCAAAAAAGTATTTAGTCAGCCACCAATTGTGCAAGTTCTCCTACTTAAAAATATGAGAGGCCTGTAATTTTCATCATAGGTACACTTCAACTATGACAGACAAAATTAGATTGAAAAAAAATAAGAATTTATTTGCAAATGATGGTGGAAAACTTTTGTTATTGACGAAATACTTATTTATCTCTACTTTGTTATATACCCTTTGTTGGCAATGACAGAGGTGAAGACATACAGAAAACAATTGACAAGGTTTTCACACACTGTTGCTGGTATTTTGGCACATTCCTCCATGCAGATCTCCTCTAGAGCAGTGATGTTTTGGGGCTGTTTCTGGGCAACACTGACTTTCAACTCCCTCCAAAGATTTTCTATGGGGTTGAGATCTGGAGACTGTCTAGGCCACTCCAGGACCTTGAAATGCTTCTTACGAAGCCACTCCTTCGTTGCCCGGGCGGTGTGTTTGGGATCATTGTCATGCTGAAAGACCCAGCCACGTTTCATCTTCAATGCCCTTGCTGATGGAAGGAGGTTTTCACTCAAAATCTCACGATACATGGCCCCATTCATTCTTTCCTTTACACGGATCAGTCGTCCTGGTCCCTTTGCAGAAAAACAGCCCCAAAGCATGATGTTTCCACCCCCATGCTTCACAGTAGGTATGATGTTCTTTGGATGCAACTCAGCATTCTTTGTCCTCCAAACACGACGAGTTGAGTTTTTACCAAAAAGTTATATTTTGGTTTCATCTGACCATATGACATTCTCCCAATCTTCTTCTGGATCATCCAAATGCTCTCTAGCAAACTTCATATGGGCCTGGACATGTACTAGCTTAAGCAGGGGGACACGTCTGGCACTGCAGAATTTGAGTCCCTGGCGGCGTAGTGTGTTACTGATGGTAGGCTTTGTTACTTTGGTCCCAGCTTTCTGCAGGTCATTCACTAGGTCCCCCTGTGTGGTTCTGGGATTTTTGCTCACCGTTCTTGTGATCATTTTGACCCCACGGGGTGAGATTTTGCGTGGAGCCCCAGATCGAGGGAGATTATCAGTGGTCTTGTATGTCTTCCATTTCCTAATAATTGCTCCCACAGTTGATTTCTTCAAACCAAGCTGCTTACCTATTGCAGATTCAGTCTTCCCAGCCTGGTGCAGGTCTACAATTTTGTTTCTGGTGTCCTTTGACAGCTCTCTGGTCTTGGCCATAGTGGAGTATGGAGTGTGACTGTTTGAGGTTGTGGACAGGTGTCTTTTATACTGATAACAAGTTCAAACAGGTGCCATTTAATACAGGTAACGAGTGGAGGACAGAGGAGCCTCTTAAAGAAGAAGTTACAGGTCTGTGAGAGCCAGAAATCTGGCTTGTTTGTAAGTGACCAAATACTTATTTTCCACCATAATTTGCAAATGAATTCATTAAAAATCCTACAATGTGATTTTCTGGATTTTTTTTCTTCTCACTTGCACAATTGGTGGCTGACTAAATACTTTTTTGCCCCACTGTATATATATATATATATAAAGCATCTAGCCTCTCTCCTACTTTACTTTAGCTGTCCCTTACCTTCCCGCAAAGCCCTTGTAGATATCACATACAATTGGGTGTACTATAATTAAGCCTTCCTCTGTGCTGTGAAATTAACTCCATCTCATCTCTCTCCTGTCCTAACAGTACTACGCATGACAGAGATGAACTACTACACGGTGCTGTTCGGCGTGTCCCGAGCACTGGGGGTGCTGGCCCAGCTGATTTGGAGCCGAGCCCTGGGCTTCCCCTGGAGCGCCCCAAGTCCATGAGCACAAACAGACTCATGACCCTGGTGGGAGCCAACAATTCCGGGTAAAGATGAAGTATCAAAGGAAGAGGGGAGGAAGGCAAAGAAGAACAAAAGGGGGAGGTAGAGGGTAGGGGGATGCATAAGATGCAGTACACTTATAAAAAGAAGGGCCTTTGCTGGATTTAGTCGGTTCATGTCAGTGACACTAATGTTGGGCGTACACCACACGACTTTCAAATATCGCTGAGCCTCTCACATTAATACCACTGTCTTTCCTGTAGTTTTCTGTCTTGCCAACGTAGTGATACTCACGACACTAAATGATGTCACACACTACAAGATTCTTCATTTGGTCGTAAGGATTCTCGATACCATGCTGTCTCTCAAAAAGAATGTGATGTGATTGTGCAGCTAGAACGAGCTGTGGGCCAAAGAGCCTCAAAACATTTTGTTAGACATTCACGCTTGCCATAGAGTTGAAATATTTAACCAATACATTTTGAATTAAATAACATTGTGAACTTCAGAGCTGTACTGATTTGACACTAGCTTTGGTTAAAGGGAAGTACAAACGTAGGCTAGTAGTCATCACTCCTGTTCGAGAGTCAGTACACACATTCATACAACGCCATCATCTCACTGGCTTCTCTGGTGAGCTGTTGGCTGTTGCTGATCACAGTTTTGATCACTCAAAATGTTTCGTTGCAGATCTCACACTACAGGAGCATAGCAGAGTTTGTGCTGATAAAATCAAACGTTTGAAAATATCAGGATGACTCAGACAGGATCGGTAGCCCTCAGATTGCGTCTCTGGCCCGCTCACATTATACGAGCGTCAGTAACGGCCGTGCGCCCTGACTAAGCAACGACTTGGGAATTTTGTCTCCGATCTCAAACTTGTCTGGGACAGGTAAATCGGGCCAAAATCATGTAGTGTACTTATGGTTTATGGTAATATTTTTTTTATTTTGTGAGACTGAGCCATGCTAGTTGAGTCTTATATATTTAAGCTGACCTGGTTTTGTAAAGAACTCAAAATATCATGTCAATTTTTCAGTTGGAGAATCTGGGGCACTTGCATTGTCAGACGGAATTTTCCAAAATAACGAAACAAAAGACAACAATCCATGGCAGGCAAGGTCCTTCTTTAATATAACCACAGAAGAATATGTACAGTCTGCAAATGACCAGGGTCTGTAGGTTCGTAAAAGTATACTGCTGCCCCTTTCATCAATGATTGATGTCACACCACTATAAATCAAGGCCAAGTTCACTTATTACACCATTTTGTGCCAGTGTTCGCCAAACCCATTGCACTTCTGGTAAACGGAATACTATGCAGGTTGCTTTGTACAGTGCTTCACAAATAGCTCTGTTCTATTGGGAAGGGAGGTTGTTTTGAAAAGTGATCAGGTTAAGAAGACAGCACTGTTTTCCATTTTTATTTTAAATCTACCTGAGATGAAAGGGTTGACATAAAAAAAATGTTTTATTATATTGTGTTATATCACACTTAGGGGTAATCTTTCTTGTAGAGTTTTTCTTCAAGACCCGAGGGCAACATAAAAATATCAATGGAACATTTCCTTCTAATCAAAAACGAATGTAATTCGAGAGCTGGCAAGCATTGACTAAATAGTACGCGTGTCTCAATCGATGTACTATTAGAATGTTTTGTAAATGTTTGTTTTAGAAAGTCTGCTGGTTTTACTATGTCCAACTGTAATGTCTCATCTTGCTCATGACACAAGTACACATCTGAAACACCATACCAACTAATCATTAAATAAGAATTTGTTCAAATGACTTGCCTAGTTAAAGGTTAAATGAAAAAAACTAAGAAATTGTGTTCAACTGGATTGTTATTAAGGTACAGATTTGCTTGGTTTAGTTTTAAGGTTGCTCTCAGGTCTAGTGGGTGGGGAGAGGGCTTGTTTGTAATGGTCTGTTTCAATGCAGCCCATATCCACTACACTCTAATTGGGCACAACACCGACAGTACCCCCTGGCTATTCATTTAATTTGTTTTCAAACAGCCCCCCCTCACACTGTCTACCCCTGTCGTGTATTTCCCAAATAGTACATATGTATTTTAGACTTATTTTAGTTTCTCCTGTCCCTGTATTTGATCCTGTTCTAACCAAACATTTTGTTATTCTGGTATAAAGATACATATATCTTATGTGAGATCATTGTGAAGTGGAGAAATCTGAACTGTATTATCTAGCAGAGCTGGATGTGGGAGAGAAAGTGGAAAACAATTTTAAATAAAAGGTAAATGTTAATTACTTTTCTCTCTAATTCTTTTTTTTTTATTGCGGTCTGTTTATGGAGATGTGGTTGTTGCACATTCATTAACTGAATGCATTTACATTACCACAGAACAGTCATGTTATTCTGTGCCGGCTGTGTATGATACGTATGTGTTGGCAGGAGTTTTGAGGACATCGCAGTTATTAATAGTGTTCCAGACAGGTCTCCACAGCACTCAGGTTCCTGCTTCCCTTTGGCCTGGTCAAGACGTCACATGGTACGGAGACTGGATTCCAAATAAACAACATCAGAGTGCTTTGGTCAGAAAATACAAAATTGCTATGTGTTGCAACTGATTTGAACTGTGGCTTCAAAGGATCAATTGGCTGACAATCGATACGCTTTCTCCTAATTTGCCAAGCACTCCTGTGACAACCTGAAATGTCCTGATATTGATAAATGCGACAAAAGAGTTGTACTTTAGTTTATTGGCTTTTGTTTTAAAGTCTAAAATACATACAAAAACGGGGTGGTAATGGCTGGCAGGACCTTAAGAGCCCTGATTCCCACCAACAGAATCACCCCTTTTCAACATCTCCAGCACCACTCCAACCTATGTGAAAATGGGAGTGTTTATGCTTTGAGGTAAAAGATGTCTTCCTCTAAGTGTTTCCAATTAGTAGGCAATGCCTACTCATAATTGGTTAAAATCACAATGCACACGGGATGTCATTGTAAACTTTTCCAAAACATAAACATGCTGTTTTCACATTTGTTGGGGTGGTGCTGGAGATTAATATGACGTTAAAATGTAAAATGTCTTTACCCCAAAATAAACATTAAGACAAATCAGGGGAATGTTATAGGAAAGCGATATAAATCTCCCTTTCAATGGCGGTGTGGTTATGATATGGGCAGGCAAAAGCTACGGACAAGGAACACAATTGCAGTTTATTGATGGAAATTTGAATGCACAGAGATAGTGTGACGAGATCCTGAGCCCTATTGTGAGGCCAATTTTTTAAAGCTATCTGACCAACAAATGCATATCTGTAATCCCAGTCGTGAAATCTATAGATTAGGGCATAGTGAATTTATATACACACACTCTGTTAAATTGTTGTATTTATATTTCTACATAGATTTAATGTGTGGACATGATTCAAACCAGTTAAAACATCTTATGAAAATCAAATGGGTGTGACATGGTAATTCTGACCACCCAAAATATATTATGTTCAGTTCTCTTATGAGTCCCCAGTTAACTAGCTGAAGTATTTACTGGATTGGTAAAAATAATCTTGAAAGCCTGACAATTCATTACACTTGACAAAATATGGAATTTGCTTCAGTAAATATCAGGCTCTGCAGCAAATTGGCAATAAATAGGAGAATGGCCTAAGAATCCAGTGCATACAGAGGATGGTCCCAGTCTGAAATGATGCTCTTCTCAAATGCAAGTGGTGGCTGTGTTGTTCAAGCAGTCAAGCTGGAGATCCATTCCCCACTTCAACCGTGTCCAACAACAGTCATCTATCTAATGGTCGTCCACAAAATGTAATGGGTTGAAAGTGGGAAAAACGTGTGAATTTCCCATATATGTACAAGCACATGGAGGCTCACGTTTGGTTCACCTCATGGAACATGAGTTCTCTGGGTATTTTAGTCTCTGGGCCGTACTTGATGCAAGCTCGGCCCTCGAAGGCAACAACCATTTGCTTCACGACCTCATCAAAGAAGACCGTCGCTAACTGCGAGTGTAGCAAAGAGCGAAACTCAAAAGATATCTGCAAGACAATAAGCATAGGCGGAAAATTGTTGAGGTTCTGTTCATAATCATGTTTCCCCAATAGATGATTAGGTCATTAAACCTGCAATTATAATGTCTGTTTAATCAGAAGTTCATACCACTATAATATTCAAAGTATTAAATAGTTTGTTGCATATAGGGCTGTGGCGGTCACGAAATTTAGTCAGCCGGTGATTGTCAAAGCAAATAACTGTCGGCCTCACAGTAATTGAATGTTAATTAACACATTTAGCATCTCCTGGATTCCACATAGCCTACAAGCCACTGATGTAGACATTTGAAACATCTACATTTTAAAAAGTCTAATAAATCCATGTAATATAGCCTACACCTTCACAATAAATCCATGATTTATTTTAGACAGGTCTAAAGAAGCATGATATGAAGAAAATGTAGTTTATTTCAGAAGAAAATAATAGCATACTCTGAGTTGCCCTGTACACATGGTAATAGGATAAGCGTGAATGTTCCATTAGCAGGAAAACACCATTATCAAAAGTGACCGCAAATACAATAATGCATGTAATGCTTTTATTATAAAAGGTGCATTTTTATGGTGAAAATTATCTACCCCAAATTTGAAACTCACGCGCTGCTTTTATATGCCAGTTAGGCTCCACAACCCTTGTAAAGCGGATTAATGTGCTTAATTTTAAGTTATTTGGCCACCTTCGTTCTGATTCAAACCTTCCGGTAGCCTAGTTGTTAGAGTGTTGGGCCAGTAACCGAAAGGTTGCTTGATCGAATCCCAAGCTGACAAAAATCTGTCGTTCTGCCCCTGAGCAAGGCAGTTAACCCACTGTTCCCTGGGCACCGAACACGTAGATATAGATTATGGCAGCCCCCCGCACCTCTCTGATCCAGAGGGTTGGGTTAAATGCGGAAGACACGTTTCAGTTGAATGCATTCAGTTGTACAACTGGCTAGGTATCCCCCTTTCCCTTTCTAAAACATATAGGCCTATGGGCTAGGCTACATGAGGTGTGCGACTAGGATTAGAAAAAGTCGCAAAAAAAGGCATACTTTCTTATGCTGAGCATCATTCACAAGTAATAGGCTAATATTGTCTCCCATCAGACTATTCTTGATTCAATCTTGTCTTTACATATACTAAATAATGTGTGACATTTTTGTTTTGATTTAGAATGGACCATTATCATGCACCTGTATCAAAACAGAAGCAAGTGGAAAAATACATGTCACCTATGCACTTAAATAGCAAATGGAGGATGCTTTTCCCCGTGGTTTATTTGCATGCCAGCCAGGTATGCTGTACTCCTGTTGTAAATATAAGCAATCTGCTTAATATTAGGAAAGTTGAGAAATAAATATAGTAGGCCTAGCCTATAGAAAGCTGATGGGATCCCCTTTTTATTATAGCGGCCTTCACTCTGTTTTCTCCCGCAATTGCATAGCCTATTGAAATGTTGAGCAACATGAGCTCATGGGATCTCATGAAGTGATTGATTAGATTTTTGAACGCATTTGCATGGATGTCAGAGTGATTAAAGGGACAATAGAGAGCTGAGTACCAGGCAGTAAGCAAGTTTGGTAGACTACTAATGACCAGCAGAAACATCAGATCTTGAAGAAGCCTAATTACCGTGACTAAACAGTCATGTGGAATTTGACTGCCTTCATGGCTCAGGACCGCCGGTGTGACGGTAATACGGTCACCGCAACAGCCCTAGCTGCATAGCAATAGTATTGCATAGTGCGACAAGGAAACACTTACAGAGAAATCAACAGTACAGGTTCTGGGATAACCAGGTATTCCAGGGCTGAAACGCCATATTGTCTCCAAGTGGTTGAACAGTTTACCATCTGTGCATACAGCCTACAGGAAAGGGGATGTGCCAGTAAAATGAGATGCAGTGCATGTTATTATTGGTGAATACATTTTAAAGAATAACTTTAAAGCATTGCAAAACAATAGACTTATAAGATCATGGAGTTGATTGAGCTTACGAACCTTGACTAGATGAGGGCGCACATTGGTGATCATGGAGGTGTATCTCTCGACTATAGGGGGGAAACCCACTTCTAGTTTGGCTTTAGCATGACTGGCTCTCTGCATGATGAACTGAGATTTCTTACACCACGGAACAAAGTGCTTATAATCGTCCACGTTGGCCACCACATCATACATCTCCTGCATCGAGTAACTACAGAGAAAGAAAAGGGGGAAATAGTATTCTTAGCATATTTACACGAGACCATACTTTGCTGATATGACGATACAGCTAGTCTTCACACTGAATAATGATGCAATGTGCTTGATTTGATGTTAGTATATTTGTCATTTACATTAATCTGTTGTTCAGGGACAGTAGTAGGCTCTTATCAAAGTTCACAGATAGAAAACGGTAAGTATGTGGCCCTTGCCATGGGTTTTCTCAATATTGTTATGGGATACAGTACATTTCATAGAACTAGAGCACAAGGGGATGCTTTGATTAAAGGCCTAGTGCAGTCAGAAACGTGATTTCCTGTGTGTTACATTTCCACATTGAGGTTGAAATAAAACTGAAAATTAGAATAATACCATTTTAGTCTAAGAGCTGTTTGAAAAGACAACCTGAAATTTCAGTTTGTTTTGGTGCGATGCAGTTTTGGCCTGCCTGGTGACATCACGAAAATGGTTGCAATGGACCTTTAAATGAATAAGCATTTAGCCATGTCCACTGAAGCAGAAGCACAGATGCAATGTCTACATTACCCAATGATTCTTCGTTCTGAATACTGTTTCTTCTTGTTGGCCAGACTAAGGAAGGTTCTGCTGGGGGGAATGATAGTTGTCCTCCTGTCCAAATGGATAAGAAACCTGGGGTTTCTGGTCATAAGGATGCCACAAGATGTCACATATCTGTTGGTCCAAGAATGATCAGTCACAGACTTGCAAAACACCACTTTAAAACACGGCTTCATTGCATTCTAATAAACCCCATCCATAAAACCCTTGTTATACAATGTTACCAGTTGAAACCCAACGGACACCCAAATTACCGTAAAACATTAATTAAACGCTTGTCTCAAATAGCCTCATGTCCCTTTTAATAGCCGGTCAACTTAACACATTTCTGCAAATAAACACTGGTTTTAAATAAATGCCGTGTCTAAATGAATAGTTAACAAGGTAACCATGAATTGTTTCATGTTTGATTTTCTACATTGAATAATTCAGTAATGACTCGAAAGAATGATGGCAAGCATCTATTAATATCACCAGTAAAAAAACTTCTAGCCATATTGGGGCGGAAGGTAGCCTAGTGGTTAGAGCTTTGGGCCGGTAACCGAAAGGTTGGTGTATCGAATCCCCGAGCAGGCAAGGTCAAAATCTGTCATTCTAAATCAAATCCAATCAAATGTTATTTGTCACATACACATGGTTAGCAGATGTTAATGCGAGTGTAGCGAAATGCTTGTGCTTCTAGTTCTGACAATGCAGTAATAACCAACAAGTAATCTAACTAACAATTCCAAAACTACTGTCTTATACACACAAGTGTAGGGGAATAAAGAATATGTACATAAAGATATATGAATGAGTGATGGTACAGAGCAGCATAGGCAAGATACAGTAGATGGTATCGAGTACAGTATATACATATGAGATGAGTATGTAAACAAAGCGGCTGGTGATACATATAAAGATGATACATATAAAGATGCAGTAGATGATATAGAGTACAGTATATATGTATACATATGAGATGAATAATGTAGGGTATGTAAACATTATATTAGGTAGCATTGTTTAAAGTGGCTAGTGATATATTTTACATAATTTCCCATCAATTCATCATTTCCCATCAATTCCTCTTGAACAAGGGGCCGTATTTGTAAATAAGACTTTCTTCTTAACCGACATGCCTAGTTAAATAAAGGTTAAATCCTTTAAAAAAAATAGGCTACTAACAGCTGAGAACTGCTAGCTAACTGGCAAGCACAAAAACAAACTACTTCGTGACTACAGACCCCTAGAAAAGCTACGATCGTCTTCTAGTGGCGAAAGTAAGAACTGCCCAAAATGCACAAAGGATAATAATTATTGTTAAGAGCTTCTTTTTTAAAAATAGACAAACGTGGCACCGTGTGTACATGATAACACTGTGCAGGAAATGAATAAATGTATTCAATTGCTGGAAGTGAATGCTGGAATTAAACGTTTAACTATGCAAATTAATAAAAGCTGTACGCATTAAGGAAATATAAGCCTGTCTAATAAGCGCCTGTTGTGTTCAGTGAATTAATCAACTAAAGCCCAGACTATTAATTTTAGTTTCTTGGTGTGTACTTTTTAACCGCACCATCATCACCCCTACCCCACTCGCTTACCTGATTGGCTGTTTAATCCGTATTCTTGGCCCCAACACTGTATTCAACCGTTTTTTGCCAAATGCAGAGACATCTCGCAACTCATTGAATGTCCGTATGCCTATAGGCAATCGAAGGGTGGTCACAGTCGCCATCCCAGCCATTTGTTATTTTATAAAACAGTGACTGGCAACAACAATCTAACCTAGTAAATTACCTAACCTAGCTAGCTCACGCTACACAGCCAAGCTATGAGATGGTCGCTACTAGAACGCTAACTGGCTGATGCTATACACATTTACGTATAATTAGTAACGTTAATTCAGAATGTAAAATGTCTAACTAGTTAAATAAGTAGTTTGTAACAGGACAATGTCAGCTACCTAGCTAGCTAACGGTAACTAGCCAGGTAGCCACAAGTTAACGTTAGCTACCTAACTAACATTTCCGAAATGTCATTTATCGCTTTCTAGCCTCAATCGAATAAACCGCCATAACTGTTTAGCAAGCTAGCTATATAACGTTTCGTCTGCCATCTTCTTCCTTTATTATTACTTTATACGGACAGGTTAACTGGTGGCAAGTAGGATCTATTATATTGAAAAGATAGTCGATTGACCCCTCTAACAATGGAAATTACATGTCCGCAAAGGCGGAAGGAAGGTGGGAACATACGCGCGTGAACAAGAAACACAACTCTTATATAACATTGTCGGAATGCCATGCGCGTCCACTTTTATATCGGTACCTTCGTAAAAACCTAAACATTACGAAACGTATGTTCGATCAAATAAGCTTCACGTCGTAAATTCGCAATTACATTTTTTTGTTAACCAAGTTCGAGACTCATAGACCTCCATACCAAAAATCCCCACTTGGTCTGCTTATCAATGTATTCTCGCGCTGACATATTTTGGGCGCGGAGTTGATCCTCTCGCTTCGGCTTTTCCTCTTTGCTGATAGTAACGTAACGTTATTCTGCGTTCATAACCAGGTGTGAAGGTGGGACTACATGACTGGGAAAAATATTATTGAACTTTCCTCCAGTTGGTAATAGAGATAAATAGCAATGGGGTCTTTTTTGTAAGAACCAGCAATTGTTCGTTGGAGAAAGCCTATGAGGAAAGTTAATGACTTTTTGTAGAGTTTTTGGATAATCCCCGAAAATAAGGTTAGTAGTAAACACAGGTTTAGGAGATCTTATATGTTTATGTGCTTTATTACAGATGACAATTTTAGGACTCAATCACTGCATTCTCTACCAGAAAGTTTTTTGGCCATCCTTGATGTCACTTAGGTTGATACATTGCTATGTTTTCATATATAAAGCACTTTTACATCATTACTAAACTGTAGACATTCAAGTTACCACACCGGTCTTGGGGATGGCTAAATCTACAAAAAAATCTACAGCTTTTAGTTTCATTGCACTTTATTTGTGGAACAACCTTCAAAATAGGGCAATAGGGCAAAATAGGGCAATACAGGAAGCTGATTGAGGACCTTATTACTGATTGTGTTCGTTTTTTATGACTATGTTTTTCTTTCTGCTTGCATTTTGTATTTATATTTTGCTGTGTCTCTATTTTCTCAAATTGATGTAATTCAGGGCTCATCTGTGAAAGAGACCTTGGTCTTAGTATGACTCCCTAACAAGGTAAAACAAAAAAAACGTTTTGTTCTATGAGATTTTCTTCATCACTTAACATTTTTTTTTGTGAATTTTGAAGTATTTAAGTATTAATAAAAAACACATTTATAGAGGTTGTGTAAACCTCAGATCTTATTTTCTGTGTTTATTCCAAAGCCTATTTTCCCCATGGGGATGGCTTAATGAACCAAATGTAACTTATTTCAGGGTTTTAGGACTACAAGCTGGCGAGCTCTATTACTAGTAGGGAACTTGTCTATCATTCCTGAGATCTGACTTCTCCCACATGATGACCTCTGACGTCACCTACTAAGGAAATTACATTGACTTCTATATCAGATGGTGTCAGAGGAATGCCCAAAAAATTGCCAAAGACTCCAGCCACCCAAGCCATAGACTGTTCACTTTGCTACTGTACTGCAAACGCTACCGGAGCATCGGCTCTCGGACCAACAGGCTCCGAGACAGCTTCTGCTCCAAGTCATAAGACTGCTAAATAGTCTATTGATGGTACCCAAACTATCGACACTGACTCTATCTTGCGCTGACTTTACGCACACTCACTAGACTTTATATACACACTCACTCACACACACTATGCTGTCACTCTTACACAAATCCCTCACACATTCAAACACTACACACACACACAAGCATACCGACACACACACATAAGCTTACACAATTTTACATTACTCATTTGCTGCTGCAACTCTGTTCTTTATTTTACTCTTATCATTATCTATCTGGATGCCTGGTCACTATACCCTGCCTGGTCACCCCGTCCGTACCTTTGCACATTGATGTGGTACTCCCTTTATATAGCTCCATTCTTGTGTATTTTATTTATGTCATTCCTCTTGTGTTAGTTACTATTTTATTCATTATTATTTTTTAAACTCTGCATCTTTGGGAAAGGTTCGTAGGCAAGCATTTAATTGTAAAGTCTACACCAGTTGTATTCAGCTCATGTAATAAATACATTTCTATTTGATTGATAACAGCATTTTCTACAGTTAAATACAACGAGAAAAAAAAGAGAAGCAATCAATGAATGTGTTTTGAACACTGTAATTTGTTTAAAAGCATAATATCTGTACTTTCATTTTTATGGTTCACGCAGCTTGTTGGACATTAGCCAATCAGTGTTTCTTAACGCGTTCAAAGCACCTGAATGTATCCAACTGGTATTTACGACTTCACAACTTTACCACTTGGTTATGAATGCAGCATTCGATTCTTCTGAAATGTCATCGTGACTAGATTAGGCCACTCCCACTTAAACTAGGTAAATAGCTGCTAATCACTTATTAGTAATTTATTTTGTCAATGAATGTACTTATCACAATAATCAGGCTTCCATCCAACCCTTTTATGCTGATAAAGTACATATCGGATAAAACATGTAATGACGGGCCTCATGGAAACAGACCATTCTCTGGTAAACTTTCCAAATTTCGACAAAACAAAGTGCGCTAGACAAGGTGGGATCGTTTTGTGTAGGTAAAAATAATTATGCGAGAAATGTTGGTGGAAACGCTTTTATGCACAAATGTTGATATAATAACCATCATATTAGGTGCGATGACATGTTGTGTGGTCCTCCGTCCCACTACAACTCGTCGGGAAAGCATGCAGTTTATTAAGCTACAGATTAAATACATTAGATATGATTAACTTCACAGGGTTGAAAGTGCAAGGTGATGCTCTTGATGCGCCATTCCAGTAAATATCGAGGGTTTTATTCTGGTAACATGATCTTCGACACTTAGCTGCTGTTTGACAAATACAAATGATCTCGCTATTTTGTCCATACTAATCTCATCATGTAGGCTATATGTGAGCTCTAGCAAACAGCACGCACATACACTTTTGTATTTGCTGTTGGCAAGAGAGCACGTGTCAATAGCAGAATGGACACACTCAGTTAGAGTTGAAAATGCGATTGAAATCGCAAACGTTTTTTTTTTAATGTGCGCTATGCACAGCCTTTTATCGACAAGTCAATTTGACGCAAACATCTCTGGTGGGAAAATGTGCGTATTGTTTGTATGAATATTTTATAATATTTTCATGAAAATCTGTCGCAAATTAGATGGAAAGATAGCAAGGTTGACAAAACTACAAAAGATTGTAAAAAAAAACATGCATGTTCTCAACAACAAAAATTACATACAGCTACCCAACACACAACTAGTCCAGGTAGTTTTCTTGGAGAAGACCGATATAGAAGGGTATAACATTCATTGCAGACATATTTTTGTGACATAGTTACGATATTACCATACTAAAGGAATATTCTGGCGAATCATTATATTTATGGATAGATGTTGGTACACTATTCAAAGTGACCACTGTATGTCGCTGCTGCACTAGCTAGCTTTACCAACTGCAGCCGTTCAGAAACGCACACTTGTGTCTATCAGAGCAATAACAACGGCGAGCAAACACGCCACAGAACAAACCCTTCCCCGAATAATTGCCCCTATAACACATATCGCAGTTACATCTCCACCCGATCCCAATGAAGAAGCTTCGGCCTGACTGACTGGGAGATGGGAGTACAAAACATAACAGACCAGGTGGGTAATGCAAATTAACGTTAGCTAGCTAAAACATTCCTTTTTGAAACCGTTGCTTCCTTTATCACTATTTCCTCATGAGGGCGGGTTTGATAGCTAGCTCACGCTAGCTGCTGCGCTTGGCCTGAAAAGTAGTTTATGGCTATTTAAACGATGCAGTCTGATCACATTCTACATGCTCCAATAAAGTATTCTAATGTGGGACTGTTTGCTAAAATGATGTCATCAATTACTTGTTCGCTTGCTAATGCCAACTAGTTACATTTGGCAATAGGATTTTACACGCGAACGTTAGACCAGTTTGCCTAACCAGTCTAGTCTACTTAACTAAATTATTTATGATGGAGTTGAGCGGGGACTGAAACGCGAACGTTACATACAGTTTAGTAAAATAAAAAATCAAACTACTGATTTCAGCACCCAACGAATAGCCCCCAATTACACAGAACAGTGTCGTGTTTAATGTCGGGCTATTCGTTGGGTACTAAAATCAGTAGGTTTCAATAGAAACGTCATTATATGTGAGGTCGGAGCTCCAGTCCGTCCACACTAGTTGCCGCTCAACTCCATTATAAATAGCGGAGTTGAGTTTAATCGGCTAGCTAGGCTTCCATTCCATGCGGTAGCTAGTTAGCTAGCATTGGCGATGAGTCATATTCAGATTTGTAGCCAGCTAACTGTCTAAGCATTTTGGATTTTATAATTTTCGGCATGCACACCTTGTTCAGACAACAACCAACCAATGTATTAAATGCTTAGCTAGCTAACGGTAGATAGCTGGCAGCGAGGGTACGGACTTAGCTACTGTAGCTCGCTGCAATCAGCTAGCTAGGGACTGGGCTGTCACTAACATTTATTGATAAGGTCTCTTGCTAGTTGCACTTAAATGCTAGCTAGCGGCACATTGTGTATTTAGCTAGTTAACGAGACACTACGTTAATCTATAATAAGATAACTTCACTTCCATCGGCTGTGACGATTGAATCACACTGCGTGATGAGGCGTTTTCCAAGTACGCTGTGTTGGGTGCATGCAGCTAGCAAGTGAGCAAATCTGACTAGCGTCTGTCTGCTAGTAATTCCCAATCCAAGTTCAAATGGCTTGCGAATGACAATCATCCATCCTGTGTTATCAGGGAAGCATCACACCAATATCATGCTGACATGTAGTCTGACTATGACATAGTTTTATGTGATTCAAGAGAACATTTCAAACAACTTTGCAAGAAATATTCACAGGAGGATCGGTATGTCATTAGGGTGGCTTGGGGATAAACGTCATTAGGCTAGAATGTATGCGTTCACTGCTGCCCGCGCGCGTCTCTGTGTCGACCACTCATCTCTGCCTTAGCAAACATCCGTTTTCTCGAACCACATTGCATTTAGTCTCCCAGGGCAATGAATGCAAGTCAATGATACCTATATTAGTATTTCCCAAATCATGTCCAAATTAAGCAATACGGCCAGAGGAGGTATGTTATATGGCCAATATACCACGGCTAAGGGCTGTTCTTAGCAGGATTCAATGCATAGTGCCTGGATACAGCCATTGGGTGCCTTATTGCTATTATAAACTGGCTACTAACGTAATTAGAACATATTTATTTTTGTCGTACCCCTTGTTATATGACCCTTGGTTCATTGTCTGATATACCACGGGTTTCAGCCAATCAACATTCAGGGCTCAAGCCACCCAGTTTATAATAATTTATAAGTAACTTTGAGTTACACAAATTTGAGATACTTTAGGATGATTTGGACAGGAAGGGCAACAATAAAAAAAATACATTAAAACCTCAACCCCGTCTAAATAAAAGTTAAATAAAAAAATACTATAAATCATGGTGAGGATATTAATAGTGAGATGTGCAATGCCATTTTGTTCCTATATTTGACTGAGTCAATTACTCAAATGCCAAAATAAATTGTATAGAAATTTGTTAAATTCAATCTTCAGGGAGCATTTTGTCCCATAGAGGCAACCCCCCCCCTTTTTTTGTTTTTTTACTCTTAATAACATGGTATTTATTTGAACTCAGAATATTTCTTGTGTTTATATTCTCTTCCAGACTCCACTGGTCCAGGCTATATTTAGCCGAAATGCAGAAGAAGTGAAGTTTTTGTTGCACAAGAATGAAGAAGTCAATGCACTGGTAAGATGGCTCGCTACACATGAACATGACCCCGTGTGAATCAATTTCCTCCACATCTCTCTTAACGGGTCAGCCAGTTAAGCAGGAAGGGATTACCTGTCAAATCCTCTACATGCTTTGACCTTCCTGTCAACTTTGAATCAGATATAGTTAATATCACACAGTCAATCAATCATCCTTTGGACCAGTAATGTTATACCCACAATATTTTGCACTTCACATTCTTGGTTTCAGCTTCCAACAGTAGCTATGCATGTTGTTCTCTTAAAGAGCCATCTTGTGAGTGTAAGCTGTATTTTGTGTGTGTGTATGTGCACTGAGCGTAAATGCACGTGGCCCATGTATTTGAGGACAAGGAGCAGATTAGCTTATGGTTAAGGGATTGATGGGAGGAAAAGCTTAGCAGTAAGGGATTTTGGGCATCTTCCATCCAAGTAAGTAGCTGGTCAGTTCAGGTTCCTCACTCATTCATTCTACCTCTCTGGTAATCTGACCAGTTGGCTGTCAGGACCCACCCTCCCCCCACCGAGAGGAAGTTGCATCCACTATTTTGATGTAATTTCCTGTCCTAAGGAAGAAATGCACATTTAGGTTCCACCTCCAAATAATGAAGGCTACTTATGCATATTAAAACATTGGGTGTGGGAATTTCCAAGTGGAGTTAATAACCATCAACAAATAGGGCAATGACAGCTGTCGGTGTAGCTAGCTAGCATGATAATATTATCTAGCTAGCTAATGTTATCTGTTGTTGCTGTTTTTTTGTTGTTGACTACACCATATTCAAAAGATTAGCCAGCTTGTGCTATAGCAGGTTCTGGAGCTGGATTCGTCATAATCATTGCTGTAGGGAAAACATCGCTACAGATGGAAACCACTGGCCTATCTTTGACTTCGCCGTCTATTTTTATCTCAAGTTTTGGCATCTTCCTTAAATTGCATCAGCAAATCCGCCATAGAAATAGTTAGAAAGATAAATATGAAGCTCCGGTAATATGGACAATTATTGAAAGATAGTTGATGTGTTTTTCTATATTGTGATGGACACGGTGCAACCTTTGGTAGGTAGGCTGCTGGCATGTTTCGGCTGCAGTACAAATCCTATCATATCACACAATTTATAACATTTCTAAAATGGTCAGGTGTGTGTGTATGTATGTGTATTATTTATATATATATATATATGTGTGTGTATGTGTGTATATGTGTATATGTATATGTATATATATATATGTATATATGTATATATATATGTATATATATATATATGTATATATGTGTATATATATGTATATGTATATGTGTGTATATATGTGTATATATATGTATATATATATATGTATATGTGTATATGTGTATATATATATATATGTATATGTATATATATGTGTGTGTATTTTAAATGTTTTATTATACAGACTAGATGAATAAATAAGTGAAAATTGGCAATTTGCAGTTTAAAATAAAATAAAACGGAGGTGCAAAAACGTATGTTTATTTTGCTCCAAGGCTGTTTGGCTCATCTCAGTCATGAAGAGGAAGATCTTTGCAGCTGTTTCTGATTTAATAAAGACGTGCCATGCTGGTCGTTGGTAACATTAAAATAAAACCCAGCCCTAAAAATAAATGTAGGTTGAAATACATTTTTGTCATATCATAGGAAAAGACACTGCATTCACATGGATTTGCACAAAGTGGGCATTTCGGATTTGTCACAACAAGGCCAAATATACATCGAGCCCCAAAGTATTGGGGCAGTGACACATTTGGTTGTTTTGGCTCTGTACTCCAGCACTTTGGATTTGAAACAATACAAGGTTAAAGTGCAGACTGACAGCTTTAATTTGAGGGTATTTTCATACATATCGGTGAACCGTTTAGAAATTACAGCACTTTCTGTACATAGTCTCCCCCATTTTAGGGGACCAAAAGTATTGCGACAAATTCACTTATGTCTATTAAATTAGTAGAAAGTAAAAGTGTTTTGGGCCTATATTCATAGCACGCATTTACTACATCAAGCTTGTGAATCTACAAATTTCTTGGATGCATTAGGTGTTTGTTTTGGTTGTTTAAAATGTTTTTGTGCCTAATAGAAATTAATGGTAAATAATGTATTGTCATTTTGGAGTCACTGTTATTGTAAATATCAATAGACCATGTTTCTAAACACTTCTACATCAATGTGGATGCTTCCATGATTAAGGATATTCCTGAATGAATCATGAATAATGATTCACCCCCCCCCAAAAAAAAAATATATATATATATGCTAACATCCCCTGTTATTGTAAGGGTGAGCGGTTAGCATGTCTTGAGGGTATGATATTTGTGCATCTGTAACTTTCTCATTCATCATAGTCATTGTATTATTTCAAATCCAAAGTGCTGGAGTACAGAGCCAAAACAATGTGTGGAAATCCAAAACAAGTGGATTTCGACTTATGTGGTATATTAAAGAACCCTGACACAATGCTCTAGGTCCACTTCACACACACAAGCACACACAAACAGGCAGCCTCACAGGAGCTAAAACAGGGAGAGGCTAGAAACTTCTACAGTGAGAGGAAGGGGTGTTAAATTGAGTGCATGCTTTCAATCAGCAATGGTTCAAATATGGTTTGGTGCCAGCGTGTAAATTCAGTAGTTGCAATTTGTCAATTGTCACAACAAAAACTTAAATCATTTTGTATTATATGTTAATATACTTTGCATTTGTCATGGAGTCAATATTTGTCAGAGGTCAAATATTATACCACTGTAAATAGTCAGTTGTGGCCACTAGACCTGGGGCTGTGTTCAATCACTACTTAAAGTCAAAGAAGATTCTGTTCAAGCACAGCAAAAAAAAAAAAACGGTTTTAATTAATATGCTGTTGAGCTTCCTGTACTTCACTTTCACATAGTTAACAGAGTTTTGTTGCCTTAATGCATCCAAACATGAATTATTGCAATGCAAGACAGATTACATATTTGACTTGTACGACCAAAACCCACAGGGATCCTTGTCCTTAAACAGCCTCTCTTCCCGTGGGCCTAAAATTCTCACACGGCCTCCAGTCAGTCAGTCAGTCAGTCAGTCAGTCAGTCAGTCAGTCAGTCAGTCAGTCAGTCAGTCAGTCAGTCAGTCAGTCAGTCAGTCAGTCATTGAATGATGCGTATGGAGAATAAGACTGTGATTTCCTTACTAGGGCTGCAATGAGTAAGGCCTGAGCCATGAGTCATTCACTTGTGGGTTTACACTGACTGCACACATTCCAGTACGGAGGACAGGGTCAGCTAACAGGCTAGAGATGCCTGAGCAATTTTACTCACCAAGGTGGATTTCAAGCCCCACTTTTGTTGCCTGGTTACTCAGACTCCTTGCGCTGCCAAATGCTAACGTTAGTTTCTTCTCAGCAACGAGTCTGGATCTGAGTACCTCCCAATGATTTCTGGAATGCAATCACATTCGGACCATTCTGATTGGTCACAAAAAAACGATAGATTAGTCCAGAGCCAAAACGCGCGTGGGTGTGCCGCGTTTTGAAACGCGCGTGGGTGTGCCGCGTTTTGAAACGCGCGTGGGTGTGCCGCGTTTTGAAACGCGCGTGGGTGTGCCGCGTTTTGAAACGCGCGTGGGTGTGCCGCGTTTTGAAACGCGCGTGGGTGTGCCGCGTTTTGCGTGGGTGTGCCGCGCGCGTGGGTGTGCCGCGTTTTGAAACGCGCGTGGGTGTGCCGCGTTTTGAAACGCGCGTGGGTGTGCCGCGTTTTGAAACGCGCGTGGGTGTGCCGCGTTTTGAAACGCGCGTGGGTGTGCCGCGTTTTGAAACGCGCGTGGGTGTGCCGCGTTTTGAAACGCGCTGAAACGCGCGCGTGGGTGTGCGCGTTTTGAAACGCGCTGAGCGTTTTGAAACGCGCGTGGGTGTGCCGCGCGCTGAAACGCGCGTGGGTGTGCCGCGCGCTGAAACGCGCGTGGGTGTGCCGCGCGCTGAAACGCGCGTGGGTGTGCCGCGCGCTGAAACGCGCGTGGGTGTGCCGCGTTTTGAAACGCGCGCGTTTTGAAACGCGTGGGTGTGCCGCGTTTTGCTGGCGCGGCGTGGGTGTGTGCGTTTTGAAACGCGCGTGGGTGGCCGCGTTTTGAAACGCGCGTGGGTGCGTTTTGAAACGCTGGCGTGGGTGTGCCGCGCGCTGAAACGCGCGTGGGTGTGCCGCGTTTTGAAACGCGCGTGGGTGTGCTGCGTTTTGAAACGCGCGTGATCCAATCGCTGATGACTTTATGTACAACGGCACTCATTTTGACAACACAAACTTCTTCAACGATGGCAGTCTCAGACTGAAGTATGTAGCAAACATCGAGAGCAGTGGAAGAATTCAGTTTGAGTCACCAGGTAACTTCTTTCAGTTTGCAGAAGAAAAAAAATCCGGTCTACATCCTTGCAAAATAAAGCAGACATAACCCGACTTATTTTGTGAGTTAAAAGTTCCACTGTGCATTCATATTGAATATTCTTTGAACTTGAATTTTTTGGCAGGATGATGGCAATTTTTATTAATGTATTTTTAATATCCTGTGATTGAAAGCTATTTTCCATAGTTGGTGTGAAGTTCAAGCCTGTCATGTTAGATGTAGCATGTCTTATATTCTTTGGCTTTGGGGTTTATCGTTCAACTCACTGTTTGTTTTTATTACACTGCCTTAGGATGATATCAGAACCAACAGTGGGTTTAAATCTGGGCTCTTGCTAACTGTTGTTTCTCTGTCTGCTGTCTCTCCTCAGGACCAAGAACGCCGTACCCCCTTACATGCTGCTGCGTGTTTGGGCGACGTTCACATTATGGACCTTCTCATTAATTCAGGTAACGTTCTCCAGCACGAGACAGACCGTTTTCAGAGGGATTCGCATTGTTCACTCAATTATCCCTATCCTATTGCTTAATAAAGGACAGTTAATCATATCTGTTAGAATATACAACCATCATTGAAACCCTTCCCTCTTGTCAATGAGGATAAGAAGCCCTATCCTAAATGCAAAAACGGATTATGAAATCAGAGAAGTGTGCAAATGTTACTGACCATCTGAGATCTGAGGCCCATTGTGATTGGCTGAATTGGAACAAATTTTCGATACTATCTGCATATTTAAAAAAAAAAAAAAAATTAAGGTTGAGCTGAGCTACAGAATAGTTGACTGAGTTTGTCCTTTATCTCTCACTCTCTCTCTTGCCTGCTTGCTCCTCTCTCTCTCTCTCAGGTGCTAGTATTAACGCTAAGGACCAAGGCTGGCGGACTCCCCTGCATCGGGCAGCTGCCTCACAGAACGAAGTAAGACTATCTTTGCAGGACAGTGCCGTCTGAAGGCCATGTCAAATACAATATGTAAAACCTGCTACAGTCATTTACCTGGAATTCCTCATCAGTCTTAATAGCACTTCTCAGGGCTCATTTTCTTAGGTAATCAATATGGCAGATAAATTCATCTTCTCTTCTTCCTTGAATGAGTAGCTATATGAATGTCGGGTGATAAAGTTGCACTCCTCATACTTTTTATTTATTCTCCTACCGTCTTTCCCAGAAGGCCGTGGGGCTGCTGCTGAGACAGGATGCGGAGGTCAATGCCCGGGATAAATTCTGGCAGACGCCGTTGCACGTGGCTGCGGCCAACCGGGCCACACGCTGCGCTGAGGCTCTCATCCCCAAGCTGAGCAGCCTGAACGTGGCGGACCGCTCCGGCAGGACTGCCCTGCACCACGCTGCACACAGCGGCCACATGGAGGTCGGGTCACAGCTGGGTTTTACAGTCATAGGGTGGAGGGTTTTGAGTAATACTGAAATGGCACCCAATCCCCTATAAAGTTAACTATTTTTGACCAGGACCCGCATAGTATCCGCTATACAGGAAATTGGTGCCATTTCAGACGCAGCCTATTTGCTGAACTGATATTCCTCGCCTCAGAAAGGTGTCTTACTGTACCCATTTTAACTCACTATCTCCTGTCTGTATCCAGATGGTGAATTTGCTCCTTAACAAAGGGGCCAACTTGAGTGCCAGCGATAAGAAGGAGAGGCAGCCAATCCACTGGGCCGCATACCTCGGTGGGTGGGAGCTTAGAATGGACACTTCCTTAAATTGACACACTTTCCTCTCCTTGTTCAAGAGGCTTGGCCTGAGCAAAGGCACTGATCTGGAAATCAACTTGCAAACCTCCTGTCAAGGGATTAGGGTTGTCACGATACCAGTATCCCAATACCAGATTTTCCATGGCAAAAAAAGAAAACACAAATGGGACTAAACTCTATTGTCCTAATAAATATCGACTATGTAAAATTGTGGGTGCTATAGCTTGTAAAATAAACAAATTTGACTAGGTGGCAAATTAATGCTGTTTGGTTCTAACTTTTGTCGGTTTTCCTCAAGAAATGAAATCCTCCATGTTTTGTTTCCTTGCCACGATACGTCCGAGTTTTGTGATACTGGTAGCGTGACAACCCTACAAAGGATCCTTGTCTACAAAGAAAAGCAAACCTATGCCAAATTGCATATCCTCACACACAAACAGAAAATTGCCAAGGCTTTCGTTAACCTGTCTGTAGTGTCTGTATGTTCCATGAATGTACGGTTGTCTCCTCTTCCCTCAGGGCATCTGCAGATCGTGAAGCTTCTTGTGTCGCGGAGCGTGGACGCCATGTGCAGGGACAAGCGCGGTTATACCCCGCTCCACGCTGCAGCTGCCAGCGGCCAGATAGAGGTGGTCAAGTACCTGCTGCGGCTGGGGTCAGAGGTGAGGTGCCAGGGGGTGGGGCTCCATACGGTCACCATCATAAGGTCACTCAATCTGTCGTGTGGCTTCCTATTGTTGAATTCTTTGCTTGTGTGTTTTTTAAAACATTTTTATTTATTATTATTATTATTTTTTACAAAAGTCCATTCCTAGTATAATTGAGGTTAGGGCCTATCAGGGAAGTCTTCAGGCCCTATAACCATCTCACCATCTAATATCTGCCTTTTCTTTGTCTCCACGTCAGATTGATGAGCCTAACGCCTTTGGGAACACAGCGCTCCACATGGCGTGCTACACGGGCCAGGAGGCGGTGGCCAACGAGCTGGTGAACCGCGGCGCCAACGTCAACCAACCCAACCACCACGGTGGCACGCCGCTACACCTGGCCGCTGTCTCAACCAACGGGGCGCTCTGCCTCGAGCTTTTAGTCAACAACGGCGCTGACGTCAACATGCAGGTCAGTCGGAGGACTGCCGGGAAATGAGGGAATAAGGGATTGGTTGCACCCCAAATGGCACCCTATTCCTTATATAGTGCACTATGGGCCCTGGTCAAATGTAGTGCACTATATAAGGAATAGGTTGCCATTTGGGAGTCTTAGTCAACAGATGGCATAAGTGGCATTTATAAACAAGGATATTTTGAAAAACATCCCAAGTTGTTTTGTGTATGTTTGAGGTAAATCGATTATTTTCATAACAAGAAATGTTTTTGTTTCTCTCTTTCTCTCACAGAGTAAAGAAGGGAAGAGCCCTTTGCACATGGCCGCTATTCACGGGCGCTTCACCCGCTCCCAGATCCTTATCCAAAACGGTAACCCCACACACATCATAAAACACAATATTATCACACACTTCAAATACAAGGATATTGTGTTGGTGAAGAGTGCCTGCAGTATTTCAGGGACAAACTTCAGTTGAAGCGCACCAGCCAAACATACACAACACTCATCCTCCAGCCCATAGCAACCACCACAACTCCAACAGACGGATGGCATCTCATAACTGTGTGAAAAACAATATGGTGCAAATCTCCACTGCCCCTAACCCCCCCTCTCTCCTATGTGCAGGTGGGGATATAGACTGTGTAGATAAATATGGCAATACTCCTCTTCACGTTGCTGCTAAGCACGGCCACGAGCTGCTGATCAGCACCCTGATGACTAACGGTGCTGACACAGCCAGGTGAGAGACTGTTTTCCATAAGCACGGCTACTTTCCACAGAGGATCAGTTTTGGGTTTGAAATTGATGTGGAGTCATTTTGATCTGATTGGTATGGGATAGACTTTTTCACGAGAGACCATGCCATGCAACCGCCTCAGAGATTATGCGACATCTTCGGCAGGTGTACACAGAACAAGGCCTGTGAAAACGATAATGTGCAGTGCAATCGATTTTGTTTGTGAGTCTTGCTCACACAAAGCCCCAGATGAGATTGGTTCATGCATAATGGCACACGTATAAGGGCACAATAGTGTCCACTACAATCAGCAAATGTATATCTTGTCAACTTTTTATATCTTGTCATGAATTTGGAAAGTATTCGGAAAGTATTCAGACCCCTTCACTTTTTCCACATTTTGTTACATTATTGCCTTATACAAACATTTCCCTCATCAATCTACACACCATAATGAGAAAGTGAAAACTGTTTTTTTTTTTCTAAATTTTTGCAAATGTATTAACAATAAACAGATACCTTATTTATATAAGTATTCATCAGACCCTTGCTACGAGACTCGAAATTGAGCTCAGGTGCATCCTGTTTCCATTGGTCATCCTTGAGATGGTTCTACAACTTGATTGGAGTCTACCTGTGGTAAATTCAATTGATTGGACATGATTTGGAAAGGCACACACCTGTCTATATAAGGTCCCACAGTTGACAGTGCATGTCAGAGCAAAATCCAAGTCTAAGGTCAAAGGAATTGTATGTAGAGCTCCAAGACAAGATTGTGTCGATGCACAGATCTGGGAAAGAGTACCAAATGAAATTGCAGCGTTGAAGGTCCCCAAGAACACAGTGGCTTCCATCATTCTTAAATGGAAGAAGTTTGGAACCACCAAGACTCTTCCTAGAGCTGGCCGCTCGGACAAACTGAGCAATCGTGGGACAAGGGCCTTGGTCAGGGAGGTGACCAAGAACCCGATGGTCACTCTGACAGAGCTCCAGAGTTCCTCTGTGGAGATGGGATAACCTTCCAGAAGGTTAACTATCTCTGCAGCACTCTGCCAATCAGGCCTTTATGGTAGTGGCCAGAAGGAAGCCACACCTCAGTAAAAGGCATGTGACAGTCCGCTTGGAGTTTGCTAAAAGGCACCTAAAGGACTCTCAGACCATGAGAAACAAGATTCTCTGGTCTGATGAAACCAAGATTGAACCATTTGGCCAGAATGCCAAGTGTCACATCTGCAGGAAACCTGGCACCATCCCTACGGTGATGCATGATGGTGGCAGCATCATGCTGTGGGGTTGTTTTTCAGCTGCAGGGACTAGGAGACTAGTCAGGATTGAGGGAAAGATGAATGGAGAAAAGTACAGAGAGATCCTTGATGAAAACCTGCTTCAGAGAGCTCAGACCTCAGACTGGGGCGACGGTTCACCATCCAACAGGACAACAACCATATGCAAACAACCAAGACAACGCAGGAGTGGCTTTGGGGCAAGTCTCAGTGTCCTTGAGTGACCCAGCCAGAGCCCAGACTTGAACCCGATCGAACATCTCTGGATAGACGTGTACAGCGACGCTCACCATCCAACCTGACAGAGCTGGAGAGAATCTGCAGAGAAGAGTAGGAGAAACTCCCCAAATACAGGTGTGCCACGCTTGTAGCGTCATACCCAATAAGACCCGAGGCTGTCATTGCTGCCAAAGGTGCTTCAACAAAGTACTGAGTAAAGGGTCTCAATAGTTACGTAAATGTGATATTTCATTATTGTGTGTATATATATATTTTTATTTTATTTAAATTTGCAAACATTTCTAAAAATCGTTTTTTGCTTTGTCAGTATGGAGTATTGTGTATAGTTTAATGAAGTAAAAAACAAAACTATTTAATCCATTTTAGAATTAAGGCTGTAACATAACACAATGTGGTAAAAGTCGAGGGGTCTGAATACCTTCCGAATGCAGTGTATTTCCACATATTTATTATTGCAATTCGTCCTTTACAATTCTTCATGCACTGGTGCTTTTGTTTAGGATTACAGCAAATAATTTCACCTGTGCACCTGGCTGATTATGTTATGTTTTTTGTTTTGTCAACTGTACTTTTCTAATTACTTTAACTCCTCTATTACTAATTGAATCTACAAATCTAAAGTTGATCAAGTGGATTACACTGCAATGTTTTTATTGTAAGGGAAACTAAAACAGGCTATAGGCCTATGTTTTTTGTTGGACTTAGTCAAGGATATGTTGTGTAATTCTACAATCTAAACAAATAACTATTGGTATTTAAAAAATATATATATATATATATATTTCCACAAATATTTCTTCATGCCGTTACTCCTTTCTAATAGTTGATGCACTATTTATCAATTGTTGGTGCTTATGTTTGCTGCATCTTGTGGGTTGATATGCATCTGATGATCATATGCTAACGGAGATGCCTGGCAACGTTCTCTAGCGGGTACTTATAGGCTGAAAGGCCTTAAGATGCTTTTGGGAAACAGGGCCCTGGTTTGTTAGTCTGCAGTCTGTCTCGCCTCTCGGTACCTGTGTGATTTTTTTTTTTTTTTGTGCGCGGTGGTTCAGTCAAATGTATTTTCAAGGAGGAGGGAGAGCATGACTCCTGTGAGTGAATTTACACATCCCATGTAATGTAAGTGGTAACGATGAGTTGAAATCCACTTAATTATTGTTTTGTGGCACATTTATTTTCTTTTGCGTGTTTCATAGGCCTATAGCCAGCCACAGAATTGGGCGCATAGGCTATTTACTGTTTATTTGATTGACGACCGAACGGCTTGTGTTAAATAGTTTCTAAAAGGTGTCGAACTGACTGAATCAAGTCAATCTCCTATATCTCTTTGCTATTCATAAATCATACAATGTAGGTGTATTTCCATGGTATCGCAACGGAACAAGGAAACTAAAGCTCTTGTTTATATTTTCCTGGGATTCTAAGCCCATGTTGAGTCTTTGCCAGTGACCGCTAATGTGACTGGTCAGTGTAGCCTAGTGGTGGGTTGTTCGCCAACGAAAGGCTCTTTTTGAACAGATCTTTAATTCTAACATTTGTCAAATATATATGTATTTTTTTGAAAGTACTGACTTTGGGAAACCTTGCTTTAGGTTATTGTCCTGCTGAAAGATGAATTCATCTCCCAGTGTCTGGTGGAAAGCAGACTGAACCAGGTTTTCCTCTAGGATTTTGCCTGTGCTTAGCTCCATTACGTTAGTTTTTTAATCCTGAAAAACTCCCCAGTCCTTAACCATTACAAGCATACTCATAACATGATTTAGCCACCACTATGCTTGAAAATATAGAGAGTTGTACTCAGTAATGTGTTTGTATTGGATTTGCTGCAAACAGAATACTTTGTATTCAGGACAAAAAATTAATTGATTTGTCACTTTTTGCAGTATTACTTTAGTGCCTTGTCGCAAACAGGATGCATGTCATGGAATATGTTTATTCTTTACAGGCTTCCTATTCATTCTGTCAATTAGGTTAATATTGTTGTTAGTATCCATCCTCAGTAAAAATCCCAAAAACCAAATGTCAAGGGGTATGAATACACTATGTGGTTGCTTGTGTATTTACAGTCTTTAATGTATTGCGTTGTCGTCTACTCTAATATCAATGTTAGTCAATTATAGCCTAGTTCATTAAATAGCTTGCTCCATATTTGCAAAATATGTTTGCAGTCCACATGGTCCTAATTGCATTGCTTCAATATATAAATACATTGTTCAACAGGCTGTAGAACTCACACTGATATAGGGGCTAGGCCTACTGTAAATTGCAGTCTGTGGACATGCCGTAGTCAATAAGAAAGATTAAATTCACTAGGCTATTGATAATCAAATTCTAATTAAAACAAAACAACTTGTTTTAAAATAGGCCGTGTCTAAATACAATTCCAGGAACCATAATTGCTCCCTGTGGGTATATAATGGAGACAAGGCAGCTTAGACTATGGCAGGTTTTTACACATATTTAAACTTTTCACATCCAATATAAAAACAAAGGGGGAATGTCCTCTCACCGTTATACTGCCCCCAAATAATATTTTATAAACACTGGAACCATCTTACACATGGTATTCACCGAGGTCCTAATCTCTCCTTTCATGATGGGCACATGGAGGGGGCTTTACGCACGTCCAAAACAGAAGCTGCATGGCTAAAATAATTTAGGCATACCTACAATACATAGATAAAAGTTAATGTCAGCTCACTGTTTTGCCCTTCTCAAACTTTATATTTTAATAAAACTTTGGTGACTTAAGATTTATTTCCAAGCGGTCTCACGAGCCAAACCCTTTATCGACAGTCTTGACTACTTGGCGATTTACATTGGGCAGGACAAAAACAAACAAAAAAATAATTGAGAGGGGAGGCTATGCTTCGGTTTTAATAAAATAATCACATTACTCTTGTTCCATGTGCGTATGGGCGGTGTGCATCATGTCTGGATGGGCAGCATTTCCTCTGTCAAAATGCATGCCATAACCACCCGCGTTACCGCTTAAACCAGCTTTTGGTTGGTCTTAAATAAGCTGGCTTTAATGGGTCAAAATTGCCCTTGAACGTGCGTTTGTCACTAGTACGCCAGCCGAAAATAGAGGCATAAGTGTCCACAGCAGCAGAGACAATAAAATACATAATTTGAAGAACAAACATCATTGTGGCAATTAATATTTTGCAGTACTGTAAATATGAAGTGATGATTGGTTTTAATGTTAAAAATGGTTCTCTTACTTAGAAAATAGTCCTGATCATCTAAGCCTAGACGATAACAAAAACAGCATACGGAATTCATAAATTTTCAGTAATTTTATTTGTGAAATAATGTCTTTCTACTCCGTAGCACGACTAATTTGACCAATCTGGGAGGTAAAGTCTAGAGTTTTTCATATCGTCATACCGTCCTTCTCTCATCCCGGGATTTACGGTGTTACCGGTTTAGTACACAAGGGGGTGCTAAAATGTTTAAAGCCCATTGTGTGTTTATTAGAGCATGCTAGCAAAATTAACACAATAGCACATTTCCATAGAGGCTGCTAGCTAAATATGCTAATGAGAATGCTAACGAGTGTTTCTTCCATTTGCGAATAATCGCACCAACTGTTGTCACCTTCTAACCAAGCTGCTTGGCGATGTTCTTGTAGCCCATTCCAGCCTTGTGTAGGTCTACAATCTTGTCCCTGACATCCTTGAAGAGCTCTTTGGTCTTGGCCATGGTGGAGAGTTTGGAATCTGATTGATTGCTTCTGTGGACAGGTGTCTTTTTATACAGGTAACAAACTGAGATTAGGGGCACTCCCTTTAAGAGTGTGTTCCTAATCTCAGATCATTACCTGTATAAAAGACACCTGGGAGCAAGAAATAATAATAATTTCCCTCATTTAAAATGTAAATCAATTTATAACATTTTTGACACGGTTTTGTTTCTCATGGATTCTGTTTCTCACTGTTCAAATAAACCTACCATTAAAATTATAGACTGGTCATTTCTGTGTCAGTGGGCAAACGTACAAAATCAACAGGGGATCAAATACTTTTTTCCCTCACTGTATTCTGCACAAACCTATACAGGATTCTGCCCAAGCCTAGTAAAGTTGTTAAAGTATTCAATAATGTAACTTTGTGTTACGGATGGAATTAAGGTATTAGAAAGTACCAGAGGCCACCAAAATAGAACTCGATCTGAAACAAATCTAATTGGGGGGGCATGCTATCCTAAATTTATTTATGGAAAACGCTGCTCTCACACACACACACACACAGTTTGTTCTTCTATTCTCGTGGGGACCTAAAATAGATTTCCATTCAAAATCCTATTTTCTCTAACCTAACCCCTAAACTTAACCTAACCCCTAAGCTTAAAATAGCCTTTGTCATCATGGGGACATAGGAAATGTCCCCACAATGGATGGTTTTGCTACCCTTGTGGGGACTTTCGGGGATTTTTGGTCCCCTCAAGGATAGAATAACTGATATACACAGTCAGGTTACAGAAAAGACACACAATTCAGGTGTAGATCAACTGTATTCATGGCAGAACAAGACATCTCTCCTGAGAGAATGTTGTCAGAAGATCAGCTCTTCCACTGCTTATGCAGCATAATGGTCCTCTCAACAGAACTAGCAGCAAAGCTCGCATTTCTCTTCTAGTTAACATTGTAAGTTACATATTTGAGACGATACAGTGTCTGATCTCCTTGCCCGTCTTATATCTTCCCTTATCCATCTGTCATTGTTTCTCTCTCTTTCTCTGTAGACAAGGGATTCATGGGATGTTTTCATTGCATTTGGCTGTGCTCTACGGGTTTTCAGACTGTTGTCGCAAGTTACTCTCCTCAGGTAAGTCTTTAGACTAAAATTGTTGTTTGTATAATGGAAACAGGATCATGTTTCACGGATGTGTACATTCAAATTGACCTAAGTAGTTCTTTATCAGATAGAATGTGAGAGGGCACGTACATACAACACATTCTTTAACTACTAGCTTTTCCTCATTTAGTGTTATGTTCAGAAACAGAGATTTGAATAGATGTCCTTCTCACCACACACAAAGGACATTGTTCTTTCCAGACCTCCTGATCTGGTCACCCTGTATGACCACACTTCCTGTTTTGTGCTGTCGCGCTTCCTGCAGGTCAGCTGTACAGCATTGTATCATCACTAAGCAACGAGTATGTGCTGTCAGCCGGGTTTGACATAAACACCCCAGACAGCCTGGGGAGGACCTGCCTGCACGCCGCTGCCTCTGGAGGGTGAGCACGCGTACCCGCGCACACACATTTTGTTAATGAAGCGAGAGCTTTGTTAATGGTTGTGTAAACTTCTCATTTGTATTTCTGTTCTCTCTTTGACTGCAGAAACGTTGAGTGTCTTAACTTGCTGTTGAGCAGTGGTGCCGACTTGAGTAAAAAGGACAAACTGGGAAAGTGAGTGGTCTCATTCTGGAATTCAACTTCGTTTTTCCCCAGAGGATTCACTCTGACACAAATGCTATTTTATTCTCGTCCCTTCTCCCGTGAGTGTGACTCATCACCTCTCTCCTCTTCCCTCCCTCTCTTGGCAGAGCTCCTTTGCACTACGCAGCTGCGAATGGGAGCTACCAGTGCACGGTTGCCCTGGTGAGTGCTGGTGCCGAGGTGAATGAGCTGGACCAGAAAGGCTGCAGCCCCCTGCACTACGCTGCTGCATCGCAGACCTTCTGCCGGTGAGACACACACACAACACACACACACACAGAGGGGCAAAAAATATACCAGACTCCAAAATTTAACTGACATTTTTTCCCCCCCCCCAGAGTGGACAGACATTACTCAGTCGGACACCAGAGTGAGGAGAGGGCAAAGGAGGACTTTTTGTAAGTCCCTCACCATGATGTCATCTCAGTTTTATCCAGCTTAAAACATATAAACCTACCAACTGACCGAGCTCAAAAATGTTGGTTTCTCAGAAGATGGGAACTGTTTAGAAATGTACACTTTCCTGCAATGGTTTCCAGTTCAAGTTAACCCGCCCATGTATACTGAACAAAAATATAAACGCAACATGCAACCATTTTAAAGATTCTAGTGTGTTACATTTCATATAAGGAAATCAGTCAATTGAAATCAATTCATTAGGCCCTAATCTATGGATTTCACATTACTGGGAATACAGATATGCATCTGTTGGTTACAGATACCTTTAAAAATAAGGTAGGGGCATGGGACCACCATTTGCCTCATGCAGCGCAACACATCTCCTTAGCATTGAGTTGATCAAGCTGTTGATTGTGGAATGTTGTCCCACTCCTCTTCAATGGCTACGCGAAGTTGCTGGATGTTAGCGGGAACTGGTACATGCTATTGTACATGTTGATCCAGAGCATCCTAAACATGCTCAATTGGTGACATGTCTGGTGAGTGTGCAGGCCATGGAAGAACTGTGACATTTTCAGCTTCCAGCAATTATGTACAGATCCTTGTGACATGGGGCCTTGCATTATCATGTTGAAACATGAGATTATAGTGGCAGATGAATGGCACGACAAAGAGCCTCAGGATCTAGTCACGGTATCTCTGTGCATTCAAATTGCCATAAATAAAATGCAATTGTGTTCGTTGTCTAACTTATGCCTGCCCATACCATAGCCATACCGTTGACATCAGCAAATGGCTCGCCCACATGACGCCATACACGTGGTCTGTGGGTGTGAGGATGGTTGGACATACTGCCAACTTATATAAAACGAATTTGAAGGTGGCTTATGGTAGAGAAATGAACATTAAATACTCTGGCAACAGCTCTGGTGGACATTCCTGCACTCAGCATGCCAGTTGCATGCTCCCTCAACTTGAGACACCTGTGACGTGTTGTGGTTGAACTGCACATTTTAGTGGCCCAGTACAAGATGAACCTGTGTAATGATCGTGCTGTGTAATCAGCTTCTTGATATGCCACACCTGTCAGGTGAATGGATTATCTTGGCAAAGGAGAAACGCTCACTAACAAGGATGTAAATAAATTTGTGTACAAGATTTGAGAGAAATAAGCTGTTTGTGCGTATGGAACATTTCTGGGATCTTTTATTTCAACTCATGAAACATGGGACCAACACTTCACATGTTGTGTTTATATGTTTGTTCATTGTATTTGACGGCTTGTTGTTTGATCACAATTTTTCTTCTTCTCTCTGTGTTGACATAGTTGTGTATCCAGAAGCTTGTTGGTTGACCTAACATGACGGTCTCCTCTGTATGTGTAGTTGTTTGGAGTATCTGCTTGATAACGGGGCTGACCCGGCTCTGAGGAACACCAAGGGTTACAGCGCAGTCCACTACGCAGCAGCCCACGGAAACAAGCAGAACCTGGAGCTGGTGAGTCAGTGGGAGGAGGGACTGTGTGTGTGTGTGTGTGTGTGTGTGTGTGTGTGTGTGTGTGTGTGTGTGTGTGTGTGTGTGTGTGTGTGTGTGTGTGTGTGTGTGTGTGTGTGTGTGTGTGTGTGTGTGTGTGTGTGTGTGTGTGTGTGTGTGTGTGTGTGTGTGTGTGTGTGTGTGTGTGCGTGCTGCAGACAGACAGGCAAAGATGAGTCGTATCACGGATGCATTTCAACAGTGGCTTACCCTCCTCGTCTTCTGCACTATGAAAGAACAGGACAAGTGGCGGCGAAGTCCTAGTAGACATCCAACCATGTTGCTTTCACTAGTCCGTTGTTTTCAGATCAGTGCCGATGAAGACGAGGAAACTTTGCGCTTGGTTTGAAACTGGTCATAGCCTTTGTATTAAAGTGGTATTTTCATCCACACCTTTAAGCGCTGAGGGTGGGTGTCGGTAAATAATTTACTTTCACTTCCTCGTCACAGGGCTAAGCTCAGGTGACTGAGTCGTGAACCGCTTCCTTTGGGAAGTGCAGTAATCTCTGAATGTGGTGCAGTATGTACAGGTTGTAAACTCCTGTCTTTGTCCCTCTGTCCCCCAGCTCTTGGAGATGTCGTTCAACTGTCTGGGAGACGTGGAGAGCAGTGTTCCAGTTAGCCCTTTGCACTTAGCCGTGAGTACAGTATACCCGCTGAGCCTCGTTTCCGCTGGCCTGAAGGTCTACTTGGCTGTACTGTCTATGCACTTTCTATAGATTGTTTCAACTTCAAATGAACACATTGCACTAGTTTAATTATGGTCCCTCTTAGTTCTACAGTGCAAGTTCAAAGTTGGAGTGAACAATTCATTTAACACACTTACCCAATGGATTGACACGTTTACACCCCCCCTCCATTCTCACACACTTCAGTTTGACTGTTGTGTGGTTCTAGTTCTGAAGTTGGAGTGTGATGTCCCTCGAACACCCATCGCCATTCTCACACTTGTGTTTTTCTCCCTCCACCCAGGCGTATAACGGTCACTGTGAGGCGTTGGGGGTGCTGTCTGAGACGCTGGTGAGTCTGGACGTTCGGGATGCGGGGGGGCGCACCGCCCTATACTTGGCGGCCCAGAAGGGACACGCTCAGTGCTTGGAGGTCCTGCTGTCCCATGGGGTCTCCTGCCACCTCAGGGAGCGCCGCAACAAGTGGACCCCACTCCATGTCGCAGGTGTGTGTGTGTGTGTGTGTGTGTGTGTGTGTGTGTGTGTGTGTGTGTGTGTGTGTGTGTGTGTGTGTGTGTGTGTGTGTGTGTGTGTGTGTGTGTGTGTGTGTGTGTGTGTGTGTGTGTGTGTGTGTGTGTGTGTGTGTGTGTGTGTGTGTGTGCGTTTTCCACTTTCCATGGTTTTTGTGATTGTTAGATTCTAATCCACAATGGTGTTTGGATGTGTGTATGAGCTTTTGTCAATATTTTCAGTCTTCTCTGTTACCTGCTCTTCATTGCGTGTGTGAGCTTGTCTCAATATTTGACCTCCGTCACCACCTCCTCCAGCTTCCAACGGCCAAACAGACTGTCTGCTCATGCTGGTCAACCGAGGGGAGAAGGCTGACATCATCGACATTGCCGACGTACAGGGACAGTGAGTGACTGTCATTCATTTCTTGAACATGTTTGTTGAATAATGTGTGTTTGTTGAATAATGTGTTTGTTGAGTATGTGTTTGTTGAATATGTGTGCACCCACTAGAATAGGAAAGATGATTTTTGCAGTTTTTTAAAACACAATTCTCAGGTAGTGGGCTCCCTTTTTTTACCTACTGGTTATTTGAATGTAAAAACCCCTGGGATTGTGTGTGTGTGTAGGACGGCTCTGATGCTGGCAGCTCTGGGCAGCCACACTGACTGTGTCCACATCCTGCTGGAGAAGGGAGCCGGGGTTGACGCCGCCGACAAGCGAGGTCGCACTGCCCTACACAGAGCTGTGAGTGTCCCCACCATGTGTATCTGCATGGTCTAACCATAACATCTGCTAAATCTCAAAATATATTGCCAATGGTGGTCCCCTGCAGTCACATTCATCGAATCTGGGTAGATGGGACACTTAGAGAAACTGCTGATGAACTACAAAAGTATGCGGACATCCCTTCAAATGAGTGGATTCTGCTATTTCAGCCACACGCATTGCTGACAGTTGTATAAAATCGAGCACACAGCCACGCAATCTCCATAGACAAACATCGACAGTATTTTTACAATTTTATTTAACCTTTATTTAACTAGGCAAGTCAGTTAAGAACAAATTCTTAATTCCAATGACTGCCTACCCCGGGCCAAACCCTCCCCTAACCCGGACGACGCTGGGCCAATTGGGCTATTTACCAATAGACTATGTACAGCTGCAGCGATCGGTTAGCTGCTCAGATAGCAGATGTTTGAAGTTGGCGAGGGAGATACAATTCTCCAACTTCAGCGATTTTTGCAATTCGTTCCAGTCACAGGCAGCAGAGTACTGGAACGAAAGGCGGCCAAATGAGGTGTTTGCTTTAGGGATGATCAGTGAGATACACCTGCTGGAGCGCGTGCTACGGATGGGTGTTGCCATCGTGACCAGTGAACTGAGATAAGGCAGAGCTTTACCTAGCATGGACTTGTAGATGACCTGGAGCCAGTGGGTCTGGTGACGAATATGTAGCGAGGGCCAGCCGACTAGAGCATACAAGTCACAGTGGTGGGTAGTATAAGGTGCTTTAGTGACAAAACGGATGGCACTGTGATAAACTGCATCCAGTTTGCTGAGTAGAGTGTTGGAAGCAATTTTGTAGATGACATCGCCAAAGTCGAGGATCTGTAGGATAGTCAGTTTTACTAGGGTAAGTTTGGCGGCGTGAGTGAAGGAGGCTTTGTTGCGGAATAGAAAGCAGACTCTTGATTTGATTTTCGATTGGAGATGTTTGATATGAGTCTGGAAGGAGAGTTTACAGTCTAGCCAGACACCTAGGTACTTATAGATGTCCACATATTCAAGGTCGGAACCATCCAGGGTGGTGATGCTGGTCAGGCGTGCGGGTGCGGGTGCAGGCAGCGAACGGTTGAGAAGCATGCATTTGGTTTTACTAGCGTTTAAGAGCAGTTGGAGGCCACGGAAGGAGTGTTGTATGGCATTGAAGCTCGTTTGGAGGTTAGATAGCACAGTGTCCAAGGACGGGCCGGAAGTATATAGAATGGTGTCGTCTGCGTAGAGGTGGATCAGGGAATCGCCCGCAGCAAGAGCAACATCATTGATATATACAGAGAAAAGAGTCGGCCCGAGAATTGAACCCTGTGGCACCCCCATAGAGACTGCCAGAGGACCGGACAGCATGCCCTCCGATTTGACACACTGAACTCTGTCTGCAAAGTAATTGGTGAACCAGGCAAGGCAGTCATCCGAAAAACCGAGGCTACTGAGTCTGCCGATAAGAATATGGTGATTGACAGAGTCGAAAGCCTTTGCAAGGTCAATGAAGACTGATGCACAGTACTGTCTTATATCGATGGCGGTTATGATATCGTTTAGTACCTTGAGCGTGGCTGAGGTGCACCCGTGACCGGCTCGGAAACCAGTTTGCACAGCGGAGAAGGTACGGTGGGATTCGAGATGGTCAGTGACCTGTTTGTTGACTTGGCTTTCGAAGACCTTAGATAGGCAGGGCAGGATGGATATAGGTCTGTAACAGTTTGGGTCCAGGGTGTCTCCCCCTTTGAAGAGGGGGATGACTGTGGCAGCTTTCCAATCCTTGGGGATCTCAGACGATATGAGAGGTTGAACAGGCTGGTAATAGGGGTTGCGACAATGGCGGCGGATAGTTTCAGAAATAGAGGGTCCAGATTGTCAAGCCCAGCTGATTTGTACGGCTCCAGGTTTTGCAGCTCTTTCAGAACATCTGCTATCTGGATTTGGGTAAATGAGAACCTGGAGAGGCTTGGGCAAGTAGCTGCAGGGGGGTGGCTGTTGGCCGAGGTTGGAGTAGCCAGGCGGAAGGCATTGCCAGCCGTTGAGAAATGCTTGTTGAAGTTTTCGATAATCATGGATTTATCGGTGGTGACCATGTTACCTAGCCTCAGTGCAGTGGGCAGCTGGGAGGAGGTGCTCTTGTTCTCCTTGGACTTCAGTGTCCCAGAACTTTTTTGAGTTGGAGCTACAGGATGCAAACTTCTGCCTGAAGAAGCTGGCCTTAGCTTTCCTGACTGACTGCGTGTATTGGTTCCTGACTTCCCTGAACAGTTGCATATCGCGGGGACTATTCAATGTTATTGCAGTCCGCCACAGGATGTTTTTGTGCTGGTCGAGGGCAGTCAGGTCTGGAGTGAACCAAGGGCTGTATCTGTTCTTAGTTCTGCATTTTTTGAACGGAGCATGCTTATCTAAAATGGTGAGGAAGTTACTTTTAAAGAATGACCAGGCATCCTCAACTGACGGGATGAGGTCAATGTCCTTCCAGGATACCCGGGCCAGGTCGATTAGAAAGGCCTGCTCACAGAAGTGTTTTAGGGAGCGTTTGATAGTGATTAGGGGTGGTCGTTTGACTGCGGCTCCGTAGCGGATACAGGCAATGAGGCAGTGATCGCTGAGATCCTGGTTGAAGACAGCGGAGGTGTATTTGGAGGGCCAGTTGGTCAGGATGACGTCTATTAGGGTGCCCTTGTTTACAGAGTTAGGGTTGTACCTGGTGGGTTCCTTGATGATTTGTGTGAGATTGAGGGCATCTAGCTTAGATTGTAGGACTGCTGGGGTGTTAAAAGCATATCCCAGTTTAGGTCACCTAACAGAACAAACTCTGAAGCTAGATGGGGGGCGATCAATTCACAAATGGTGTCCAGGGCACAGCTGGGAGCTGAGGGGGGTCGGTAGCAGGCGGCAACAGTGAGAGACTTATTTCTGGAGAGAGTAATTTTCAAAATTAGTAGTTCGAACTGTTTGGGTATGGACCTGGAAAGTATGACATTACTTTGCAGGCTATCTCTGCAGTAGACTGCAACTCCTCCCCCTTTGGCAGTTCTATCTTGACGGAAGATGTTATAGTTGGGTATGGAAATCTCAGAATTTTTGGTGGCCTTCCTGAGCCAGGATTCAGACACGGCAAGGACATCAGGGTTAGCAGAGTGTGCTAAAGCAGTGAGTAAAACAAACTGAGGGAGGAGGCTTCTGATGTTGACATGCATGAAACCAAGGCTTTTTCGATCACAGAAGTCAACAAATGAGGGTGCCTGGGGACATGCAGGGCCTGGGTTTACCTCCACATCACCCGCGGAACAGAGAAGGAGTAGTATGAGGGTGCGGCTAAAGGCTATCAAAACTGGTCGCCTAGAGCGTTGGGGACAGAGAATAAGAGGAGCAGGTTTCTGGGCATGGTAGAATATATTCAGGGCATAATGCGCAGTCAGGGGTAGGGTGGGGTGCGGGTGCAGCGGAGGTAAGCCCAGGCACTGGGTGATGATGAGAGAGGTTGTATCTCTGGACATGCTGGTTGTAATGGGTGAGGTCACCGCATGTGTGGGAGGCGGGACAAAGGAGGTATCAGGGGTATGAAGAGTGGAACTAGGGGCTCCATTGTAAACTAAAACAATGATAACTAACCTGAACAACAGTATACAAGGCATATTGACATTTGAGAGAGACATACAGCAAGGCATACAGTAATCACAGGTGTTGAATTGGGAGAGCTAGCTAAAACATTAGGTGAGACAACAACAGCTAATCAGCTAGCACAACAACAGCAGGTAAAATGGCGTAACTAGGCAGAGGGAGGGTCGGATTAACTACACACAGAGCCTGAGTGCGGCTGGAGCCGACAGATAAAACATAAACAGTGATGGTCCAAGAAAGTTATTCCTATCAACTGTTCTTCTCGATCTCTCTGTCCTCTTTCTCTTGTCAGTGAAGGGTTCTGTCTCTTTAACTCTTTCTCTGTCTCCTCCTGCAGGCGGTGATGGGCAGTGAGGACTGTGTGTCGGCCCTGCTGGAGCATGGTGCTTCGGCTCTGTGCAGGGATTTCCGGGGGCGCACCCCCCTGCACCTGGCCGCCTCCTGCGGCCACATGGAGCTCCTGCGCAGCCTGCTGCAGGGCGCCACACGCACCGACCCCCTCGACTCAATGCTGGACTACAGCGGATACACTCCCACCCACTGGGCCGCTTACCACGGTGAGTCACACACACGACCTTCCCTGAGAGTCTACAAATAACCTCAGTGAGTAACTAACACACAGTGTGGGTTTGGGCTAAATTGCATTTAGAGAACTTTTAAACTGTGTCCTGACTCCATCTCTCGTCTCTTTCAGGGCACGAAGACTGTTTGGACGTTTTACTTGAACACAAACCTTTTAGTATCCAGGAAGGAAACCCCTTCACCCCATTGCACTGTGCTCTGTGAGTACCGCCACTGGTTCCCCCTGCTCTTTAGGGTTCTGGATTCCGCTATTATTATCAGAGCTTCTGTTTTGAAAAACGTTAATCTGTCGGAATGATGAAACCTGGTGTTGAATACATCAGAATGTTGACCTGGCTACTTGCTGTCCTTTTTGTATGACGGAGAGATGGAGGATGTTTTCTCACAGTTTGTCTGGTTCCTTTCCAGAATAAATGGCCATGATGGTGCTGCTGAACTACTGGTAGAGACGGTCGGACCTCAGATGGTGAACATCAGAGACGCCAAAGGAAGGTGTGTGTCTGTCGTGACTTTCTGCATAGGCCTTTGTGTGTACGGAGCTCTGTCAAGTCTAGTGTATTGCAGCTTGCCACTCGCTTACCTGTCTCGGTCTTGTCTGTCTGGTGGTGGCTGTCCTGCGCTGTGCCTGAAGGACCCCGTTGCATGCAGCTGCCTATTCGGAGAGTGTTGGCGGGCTGCAGCTGGCCCTGGTCCAGGGGGCAGAGGTCAATGCCGTGGACACCACAGGACGCTCCGCCCTGATGGTTGCCGCCGACAACGGACGGACCGCAGCCGTCGGTGAGTGGCCAGAAAATAGATAATGTGATTATTGCACCCAGTAAATATGAGAACTGAACGTTTGGTGGGCTTATTAGTTTGGTATACATTTGTTTCATATGTATTTATTACAAGTATTTATGAACTGTGTAATTGTGGACATCGCATCAAATGGCAACCCTTGCTAGTGACCATAGCAAGTGGAGGAAGCTTGTTGTCGACTGTTCTGCAGCCGAATGATGATGATGTGTAATTGTGAGAGATGTGTGAACCCAACAGAGATCCTGCTGCACCAGGCCAAGGCAGACCTGACCCTGCTGGATGTCAACGACAACACCGCCCTTCACCTGGCCTGCAGCAAGGTGAGAGACAGACACAGTCCTGCAGCAAGGCAAGACACTCCATCATACGCCTAGCTGACACACGGTCTACTGTTATTTAGAATTATGACTCACTAGCCAAATTCACAACCTAAGTTATTTTTAAAACTCTGGCATCTATCAACTATACAGAAAACAAGCATGACAGATCCACATATCATTGGATAACTGCTTTACATCTTCAGATTGCTCATGTTTATTACTGTTGACGCCAAAGCATTATTAGGTGGCAGGGAAATGGCATGTGTGTCTAGTGTATTGCAGCTTGCCACTCGCTTACCTGTCTCGGTCTTGTCTGTCTGGTGGCGGCTGTCCTGGGCTGTGCCTGAAGGACCCCGTTGCATGCAGCTACCTATTCGGAGAGTGTTGGCGGTTCAATCCCAGTGTACTAAACCTAACCTTTGTGTTTCCCTGCAATAGGGGGTATATTTGTACATCAAGCTGCCTTACAGAAACAGGAGATCTTGCCTTTATAGGCTGTTCTCGGACAAGGCTCGCTTGCTTACTTAATGTGTTTTCTCCCACAGGCTCATGAGATGTGTGCCCTGTTAATCCTGGGAGAGATCAGCGACCCCTCCCTCATCAATGCAACAAACGGTGCACTGCAAATGTGAGCCATCATCATCGCAGAGACTCAACCTTTCATGAAAGACACTGTTCAACACTGTATAAAACCCAAGCTTCATCTCTCACTCAGCCCCTTTAAACTCCTAGTCTGTATGACTCCTAACGGACCTATACAAAACCATGAAGACCTAGCGTTTTGTTTACCCAGGTGGTCTATTGACTGTTTATCCCATTTCCCTCTTCCCCAGGCCCCTTCATATCGCAGCGAGGAACGGTCTGGCTACAGTGGTCCAGGTGCTCCTCAGCCAAGGGGCAGCTGTGATGGCTATAGATGAGGAGGGTGAGTCACCACAGTGTCGGTTAGTGTTGGCCATTTTCTTCTGTCGCTTCGGATAGCGTGTCTGATATGCATGTTCACCTCTTGACTAAGCAGGTTGTTATTGGAAACCATAAAAGAGAATTTGTTATTCTTAAATGTGAAATATACATTTTAATCAATGTGCGTGTTTCTGTCTCCTATCGTCAGGCCACACCCCGGCCCTGGCCTGTGCCCCTAACAAGGACGTGGCGGACTGCCTGGCCCTGATCCTCTCCACCATGAAGCCTTTCCCTCCAAAAGACGCCAGCGCCGCCGCCTCCTTTGGCCTCAACCTGCTGAAGCACTGTGGCATCGCCACCACCTGTGGGCCCCTGCCCAACGGCACCCTGCACCACGCCTACGCCAAGGACCGCCACGGCACCGCCGGCCTGGACGGCTGCTTCACCGAGTGAAGCGAACCCCCAACCTGTTTCCCTCAGACCTCCCTACCCTGTCCCCTTATATCTTTAACTAGCCAGATCTGCCCTCTTTAATCCACTATAATCCGGGGGACCCCACCCCCCTTCTAACACACACAACAAGAGCAGGAATATACTTTGAATTACATGTGTGTAAGTGAGCGTGTGCGTTTGGATGTGTGTGTCGGTATATGTGCGCGTGCGTTTGTCTGTGTGTTTAAAGAAAAACTAAATCCCTTATGGGTGCAGTCAAAACTATATGCAATTATTTGCCTCTCCTCTGTGGCATATCGTCTCTGTCGTCGCTAGCCTGTCCTTAGGTCAGACACCCTCTGTCCAGTGTCCAGGACAGAGCACGTCACTGAGTCCCTCTGAATCGTACCGGCAGAGTTTCTGCATCATCATGAAGTTATCACGGTTTTGTTGAATTAACAGATAAGCTACGGTCTAAATTAATTCTAAATTAAATTTAAATTATTGTGAATTTTTGATATTGCACTTCAACAACGAATGAACTTACCTCGCAAATCCCAGTGAAAGCGATGACCTAGTAGAAGGAGAACGGTGCCTCGCCGACTTCTACTCTGACTGAAACTGGTGCAATATGCAGCACGTGTGGGTATTTGCAGTGCTGTGCCTCTCTCTCCGAAGACTAGAATAAAACTGAAGTAGTAGAGCGAGGGAAAGAACGGGAGAGAGTGATAGACCGTCGCTGGGTTTGACTGTACAGTTAAGAGTCTGGGTGAGTTGAGAGCTCTGCAGAGAAGCCCATGGATTTGAAAACAAGCGGTGACAAGCTGGTGTTGACTCACCTAGAAGTCCGACAACAAGCACCTCCCACTTGCTAAGGCTGTCTGAGTGACCTCATCCACCAGGTCCAGTAGCTTCCGGACTTTTGTTGGCTGGGTTTTTCTGCATTAGCCCCCTCTCACTGAGTCCATCCTGAAGGGAGTCGTTGTGGGACTTGCCTGAACCCCACTCCCGTTCGTCACTGTCGTAGAATACTTTTGGTACCTTAAGGCGGTTCTAAGACGTTTCTGGATATTTAACAATGTTGTGCCTATGGAATACTGAGAGACAACCACAACCCCTTAACCTCACCTAGTTTATACCCTCTGATCTCCCACCTGATTCCTGATTATTTAAGATTTTAAAAGAGAACAATGCTAGTGGGACATTTTTAAAGGATGAAATGTAGATTTGAAGAGAAATGGGTTTAGCACACATACTGAACAGCATAAGCTATTTTTGTTGCTGTCGTATAAACACTTGTTTACATAATGAAAATGGTCGTCGTATTTACTTGTGAATCGACAGGCTAATATGTTTGCACAATAAGGACATGCCTCCAGTAGGAAAATAAAGAGCGAAGACGTGTTTTCAATATAGCTGCTAAAATATTGCTGCCTTCTCCATGGATTCTATTCACGGTTTCTGTCAATGCGGGTCTACATTTGGTGTGTACATTTATTTTATTTTTTTCATTATTGGGAAGCAATATTTAAACAAGACTTCAAATTCTTTAGCATTTTTTTTCTTTTCATGCAGTTTGCTGTGTGGAAAGGTTCATGTTTTTACCTCAACATTGGGGATGACTTCAAGTTTTCAAGAAAATAATTTGCACTACCTCCAAAGTTAAAGTATTATTTTTCAAATGGAATAGGTAGAATGTTTAAAAAAATAGTTTTTCTATTCTTTCCAAACAGCCATACTTGAAAAAAAGTCAGTAATCCCAATCAAACGCCATGCGCTGTAATCCTCACTTGTCACGTTGATAGGCACAGCATTGGGAGTTGTCAAAAGTGCAGCCAAAAACACAAATGCATTCCTTTTAAATTTGAATTAGGCATGTCTTGTACTTACCTCAAAGATTTTAACAACGCAACTCATTGACTCCTGTTTGGGCCACACTATAGATCCATTACTTTTTGTTGATTTCTTCTCTGCCGCCTTTTGCACAGTAGTTGAATCAGTTTAGTTTTAAGGGTAATCAGTTGATTACGCTATTTATGAAGATTGTTAGTTATGTTCATCTGAACAGAATTCAAAATGATGTTCACTCCGTTTGTAATTGTTTTCTTGAGATTGTAAAGACCCCCCCCAAATTTTTTTTTAATAATAATAATTACAAAATCAATCTTTATCAGCATTTGACCCTAGTCAAACATTCATAAAGTAATTTGAATATTTAAAAGGAGAAAGTATTTTTAAATCCATGGTGTACTGTAACATTCTGCATTAGCCTGCCTTGTATCTGTATTTGACATATTACATAAATGTAGTTAGATGGCAAAATTGCACAAGTAGTGTTACTGTACCGATGCATATCTTTTCTCTTAACTTTACACCATATTGACAAAGTATGGCTGACACAAAAACACACATACTTATATTATGTTGGTACGGTTATGTATGGACAGCTACTTTTTTATTTATTTTTTGAGATGACAATCAGCATCACAAGGGCTTTTTATTTATAAGTAAATGCTTTTCGGGAGTTGTTTTTAAGAAGTGTCTTTTTCGGGATTTAGTTTATTTGAGTCATTGAGTCATCGAGTATTGCTTTACACCCGTTTTGAAGTATGTGTGCTCCCATTTCTCTTTTTTTGGCAACAAGAACACCATGTTGACATGTCTGGTACAAATACCTCCATTGTGTTATACACTGACAACCTTAACCCTCTTCCTCCATGACACTGTTGTTTCTCTCTGGATATGCCTCATTCCTATTATCAGTTGTCACCTAGAATTGTTCTCTTTTGAATGCAATATCAAAATCATTTTGCACATCTCCTTAGATGTACGTACTATTCATTATACTAAGAAAGAAAAAAAACATTTGATGTATCAATTTCTGAATCATATTTCAGCCTGAGATTCATTGTCAGCTCCTGGTGCATTCAATCATAGGGCTGGGAAGGAACTGTGTTTTAAAGGAAAAGCTTATCTTGCACCTATTCAGATGCCAGAAATGTTATTCCACAAGGTTTTTAATGTCAAAGCCTTTTAAGAAAAAATAAGATGACAAAGTCAATATCCTTTACATGATGTAGGAATAGCAAATTCCAAAACCAGTGTCGTTGTTCCTCATATTTATACTAATATGCTGAAAAAATGATTGTATTAAGCTACCTGAAATTTTTGTGGCATTTTACATAAGCCTTTTTATATGATGTCAGAGAAGGTTTAGGCCCAGTTCGATGAGGTGAGATCACATCGAATAGTAAGCCATTTAATAATGTTCTAGGGTGAATTGCTATGTTAATTATAATTGTTGCGTTGATTTAAATGAGAATAGGAATTTACTAGATCCCATATATATATTTTTCCTATATTGTGTAACGGTGTGACATTTCATTGACCGTGGATTTGGTGTAGCCTACGGTTTTGTTGTCGTCAGGCTGGTTAGACATGACATTGAAAACCCCAATCTCCCTTTTGGAATAAGTTTTCATGTGAAACTGAATCCCTTACTGATCAATCGGATGCCTAAAGACATACCAATTTGTGAGTCGCTCTGGATAAGAGCGTCTGCTAAATGACTTAAATGTAAATGTAATACAAGTAAAGAGTTAAAGGACTAAATTCATGAAGCCCCTTCCCTTTAAAAAAAAGTTTATTTCCTCCCTATTTACCTATTCTGTTTACACTGTGGACATATATGAACCTAGTATTGTGATCTTTGGGGCCATAGAATGTCGGAAAGCATTTTACATTTTCAGTGATGCAACAAAAACAACCATTTTCACTCAGTCCTGACCCAAAGCACTTATTTCAAGAATAAGCACTTTTGTATATTTAATATCTCTATATGTATTTATGTATACCGGTACATACAGTATGTTCCCTATGTAGATATAAACTTCTATTTAGGGAGAACGATACCTTCAGTGGAGAGAAGAGAGTAGGTGAACTGGTGACTGATCTTCACAATCATGTGTGATGTGCTTGTTGGAGAGACACACTGTTTAATTGGAGGGGCATGTTTCTCTTTGGGGTTAGCATAAGAGAGCAGTGAAAAGTCTATGGTCACACCTTGGTGTGCACACGTGTGCAGCAAAAAAAAACAAATTTCAAATAGAAAATTATACTTGCGCTGCCTTTCATTGAGTTGCCAAAAAGCAGGGGATGAAACTGAAAAACACTTGACTTTACCGAAATTGGAGATATTACGTACATTTGCAGACATCTTAACTAAAGCCATATTAGTCAATTGCTGACAAAAACGTGAATGTATGGTCTAAATTATGGCAGGGGTTTTGGTTTTCGAGTAACTGACTTTTGCCGCACTGTTTAAGTTAAGTTCTAGAAATTATGGGAAAAGAATGGAAAAATGGACTAAAGCAAAATGATCTTTACCTCTGCCTCCTCATGCATAGATGTGGTAGGGTTGTGTTTCATCTTTTGATATGAAGGGATGGCTAACTAATTTGTGCCATTGAAGGGTATTATTATTGCATTCTGCGGATGGGTTAGCCTAAAAACGTGGTACATCCAGCATATATATGCGTTACGTTTAGTGGTACAAGCCTCACTCCAATATAATCGTTTTGACTCTTATAAATCATTTGGTGAATGATACTTTTAGTTCCTCTCTAGCTTTTGTTTGTCAACAATGGGCACTAGCGCTAATAGCCGAGCTATCCCTCCTGTTAACCATGGACTCACCATGGACTGCCTTTACAATACCTCTTAGAAATGATGTATAGTTGTTTTGCTACTCTATATTTTGTTTGTAGTGCGTAGCCGATTTTTACATTTGGGAATGTGTCCGTTTTTGTCTATCAAAACAGTCGACCTTAATAACTCCCCATTCTGTTACCTAGACTCACAAGTGCCGTAGAAATACCTGTTTGTCTATGAAAAAAGGAATCGTCTTTGATTCTCAGTGGAGATGGTATTTGTGTGATGCTCAACACAAAGAGAGGAATAATGTTTTTTTTAGGGGATTAGATTGTGCTTCATCCTTTTTTATGAAGGTAGAATTGTAATTCTGGATGGCATCTAATGAATTTACCTAATGTATCAATTAAACACAGTTTTTGGTTGATGTCTCACATGCAACATCTGAAATGTTATCAGTATGGTATGGAAAAGCATCTGTGTAGAATTATTTTGTTGTAAAGGACGATAATACCTTACAATGGCTCAAATGGCAAAGATGGACAACTTTCTCAAAATGCTTCAGTTTGTAGGAATGAGAGACATGGGCGCTTTGGCCAGTGGATGGGGTGAAATAGATAGCATTAGATAATTGTGAATGTGCATGGTGGAAGACTGATCAAGTCCAAATTGTATTTTGAAAAAGCAGTATGGGTTAGTAGGGTAGAAGATGGTAAAATTGCACATAAGTAATTGAGTCCGAGTACTGTAAACTGAGTTACAGGAGAAGTTGGGGAAAGAACTGTTAAAAACTTTGGAAGGAAGCAGATTCAACACATATTAATTTCTTTCCTTTCTTATTTTATTTGTATAGATTAAGAGTATTTATGGATTTTGGGCAACTGACAAAATGTTGCCATCAGATGTGAGTGGAAAGAGACTAAGTAGGGTCGTGTTAAAATTGGAGAATAGGAAGAACATACACTATTGGTATAGTGGCCTAATGTAGCTGCCTTTATCTTGATGAGACACTATGGTCCTTCTAGTGAGAAAGCATTCATATGGTATCGAACACTTGTGTCATGCTGATTCAATAACCTCTAAATTAGGTGTGGAAGGGATAGAAGTTTGAAACAAAGAGCATGTTGGTTTCTTTTAGTTATGCCAGTGATCACCATGGTGATGCTGTCCATAACGTAGTCCTCTGGGATGTCTCCCACTTACCTCTAGGACGCCGATGTCCTTCATTACTTGAAAAGTCATTGGATTAAGGCAATATCTAGGCAGTTACCTTTTTTTTGTGTTTTTTTTATTTATTCCCATTTGAAAGGATTCTTTCAAATCAAGAGGGGACCGTGAACATTTCCTCTTCTCCAAGCATAATATAAACGGCAGAATTAGAGCTTTCTTTATTAGAATTTGTTGAAAATAAATGGCTACAATTTTTTTCTCAAAGTACGCTATTAAACAAGATTCATTCATCTCATGACGTTTTGAGTCATAAATGACATTTGATCAACCAAAACAAACACCTCTTGAAATTGACAGAATTGCGTCACCTTCAATGTCCAGATTCATGCGTGAAGCACACTATTAAGTTCTTCCATGATTCCAACTTCTGCATGTCTGTCCCATCTCTATGTAGACAAAACGTTTCTTAGCGAAGGTGGCATGTGTGATCATGTTAAGATTCTTGATTTTTGTAGCTTGTAGGCTACGTTCATGCCTTCATTATTCATTTGTTTATGCTGTACAACTACTACGTGGACATGATTTACATGCTTATTCAGTCGTAACATCCAAACTCTTGTTAAAATTGAACCAAACCGTCGGTCCCACTTTCCTGCTATTTCGACCCTCAGGTTGTGTGGCCCATGTTGTACTGTCTGAAGTTTGTCTGGTCCTAACTTGTTTGATTACATTTGTCACTCGTGTGCCTCTGAAGTTAGTTAAGGCTTAGTAACACTTGTTCAAAACAAAGCAAACCGATGTATGGGTTGACTTTATTCTCTAACAGTATTTGGCTTCTTTGAAATACTTCAGAGACGATGTAGACCCACCAATAGCTTTATTTTGTCTGTCTTCTCGTCCTCTTCAAGGACCGTTACTGAGTTGACCCTCCAAATAGACTATAGAGGGATGCACTGCTGTCGTCTCCTTAGTGGAGAGTAATGTCCACACTATTTTTATTGTATGCCTTCATGTATTACTTGATTAGCCGTTATCAGACATCGAACAGCTTACCTCAAGATGTTATGTCTCGCAATGATTTTTACCCAAACCAGTGCATTCTATTGATGTATTGGACCTCATTGGAGAGTAAATGTGGTACATATTATGCAACTATTTTTGTCACTTTTAATTTTTATTTGATGGTTGTTTCATGACTCGACTGCTTCTTGACAGCCACCCATAGGATGGGGCGATGCAAGTAGGAATCCCGGGTGGGGCAGTGGTCTAAGGCACTGCATCGCAGGGCTAGAGGCATCACTACAGACCTGGGTTCGATCCTGGGTCTGTATCACAAATTGCCATGATTGGGAGTCCCAATTTGTCCGGGTTAGGGGAGGGTTTGGCCGGGGTAGGCCGTCATTGTGAAATAAGAATTTGTTCTTAACTGACTTGCTTGGGTAAATTTAAAGGTTAAATAAAATAAATAAAAACAGTTAAATTAGGATATTGAATCATGATGTTTCCATTTAAAGAAATGCTTCGATAGGCAACCAAAGGAGAGAAATGTCTTGGACCGGAAGTTGTTTTAGATCCACATCATAAAGTAACTTATTTATGAGAATTCTGTGCATTTCTATATATACTGTATGTCACATGGCTGGTCAAAATTGTTATAGTTAAAGAATGTTACCTTGTAAACTGCGAAACCCAGCTCCTCTATGACCACCAAATACAATCCTGACTGACACTTTGTCGTGATACAGACGGGCATACAAAACCATTGAGTGAATAGTTCAGTCCTTGGGGGGGAAAAAATATTTTAGACATCAGCAAAATGGTCTTCCGTTCATGCCAATTGAAAGCCTTATTGTTGATAAAAGTGGAGGTCACACCTCCCAGGAACACAACTGCTCACAATTACAGATCCGGTGAAGCCAGTGAGCCATTGTTGTTCATTCAAAACACAACATGATTCTAGTGCTTCCCAGTCTTATCATCCATCCATGTTGTGCACTGTGGCTTCAACTCCTCAAGCAATTGTTAATTGGTTGGAGAAATATACAAAGAAACACTCATGCTGTTGTCATAAATCCAAACACCCTCTGGATGTACAACTTGACTGTAGTTTATTTTGCTCTCGTTTGATTCTTGCCTTTGGCTTGCTTGCCATATTTGTCAAGGGACCTGAAAAAACACATTGAAATAGTGTTGAATCCCAGTAGTGATAATACTGGAGTTATAGTGTGAATTCATAATAAAAGCAATATTGGCAAGTGCACTTTGTTGGGTGTTCTAAGCACAACATCACTAAAAATGCACTTCAGACAGACTAGTGTGTCGAGATTGTTGTTGATTTACTTAACTAAATGGTATTGAAATGAACATGGTCAATTATTATAAAGCAAGACTTATACTTGTGACATTTGTAGTACCATTTTAGCAGTATGTTGATCTGATCAGGATGTAGTTTTAGTTGGTGTCTGTACAACCCGCCCCCCCCCCCCCCTTATACAAAATGAACCGACTTAAGATAATCACGAATAAATGTTGTGGCTTAGGCATTTTTAGGCTAGTTTTTATGCAACTCCTTTAATTGTGCGTGTTTAGATTGTTCTCTGTACTACAACATGTTCTAAAAATAGGTGGTGGAAGAAGATTGTATTTTGTGGACAAGGAAGTCAATGGATTGCTATGCCACAGAACTTAATGTTTTGATTACTTTTACAGTACAGTGAGTAGGCATAGAGTTCTGTGTTTTAAGTGTGTTCGTGTGTGACGATTTGGGCAGTTAGCTGTCATGTCTTCATTAGTGAGTATGAGGTCAAGAGTGTGCGATGGTAATATGAACCGCTATCAGCAAAAGGGCAAAGAAAAAGTGTGTGTTCATTCCTGTCTATTGTATTTCTTTACCCACTTCCTGGTTTATAAATACCGTAAAGAATATTGTTTTTTCCTTCTAATTATTAACGTGAAATACATTTCCTTTGAAACACAAGTGATGTATGTAAGATTCTGGTACAATGGCCTGTAATAGTTTTTGGTTGACTCATTTTAAATGTTATTGTTAATTTGAGCATATTTGAAAATAAATTAGTACAGTATCCTACGTGCTATGTGGGGTAGACTAATATGCATTAACAGACCTTTTGAAATGAAATTTAAAGCACTGGTGTAATTGAAAGCTTGAGGTTGGTGGTTGGTAGTCCTTTGCTTTAACAGCCCTTATTTTTACTTTGGTTCTGGGTATATTAGCGTCTTATTCAGGAGGGCGTCTCGGTTTGACTCAGTCATTGGACATTGCTTTGTATTATGCGAGGATTTGTTTACTCCAATAGACCAGCCAAGCAAAATGTAACACAAGCCCAGTCTACGGGCTACAACCTTGAATTATTATGTGCTTTGACTGTCCGTATTGCCTCTGCTAGAATTTCATTGGCTTCTTGTTTCGCTGCAATTTTTTTTCACCATATTGGAAGTTTTGGGTTAAAGTTAGTAATTGGTCATAAAGTTGAACGTTAGGCAGGTATTTTAACCACTAATAGTCCCTATCTGGTTGTAGTCCATAGAAGGGATAGAATATGCCAAGCCGATGTTGACTTCCCATGTGACTTCAGCATGAACTGTAGGTGATCATGAAAGTGTTATTGTGCTTCATTTAGGCCAAACTATAAATTAGGAGGTGCAAATGAGCAAGTGGAAATGCATGAAATGCTTTCTCTTTGGCACCTTTCTGTTTTGAAGTACTGCTGCCTGGTGAAGAGCTTGAGCATGCCTGCATTCAGTATTTTCTAGAGCATTCAGTAAACATTTCTTTTAAGTTTTATTAGCATGAGATTGTGTGATTTTTGAATCCATATTACCTCAAATATATCAGTTAAAAGTAATACATTTAAGCTAAAACAAATGTTCTCACCTCAAATGTCCATGCTATTTTGAAAGTTACTTTTACTGCTAATGTAATATGATCATGTTTTATTTTGCCTACCTCCTTGATGCACAGCTACTCTTTGTCTCCTTAGCTCATAACCACCTACATTGAGCTACCAAAGTAGTGTGACAGTGACACATTTGGGGGGGTGGGGAGACTATGTACAAAAAGTGCTGTAATTTTGAAACGGTTCACCCGATATGGATGAAAATACCCTAAAGGTAAAGCTGACAGTCTACACTTTAACCTCATAGTCATTGTATCAAATCCAAAGTGCTGGAGTACCGAGCCAAAACAGTTTTCACTGTCCCAATACTTTTGTAGCTCACTGTATACTAGTGTCTGGAAAATATGAAAGCATATTAATCACTTTTGATCAAAGACAAAAAAAAAGTGAGCTTGATTTTGTGTGTGTGTGTGTACGTGCGCTTGTAACATGGAAAGAAAAATGATATCCCAACAACCACTGGAATGTGAAGCCAAACTGTATTTTGATCGAATGAAATCTCTTTTAAGGTCTAACTGTTGTAGCATACATGTGAACCTCGTCTCTGGTACATGTTTTCTATCCTTCAGATACTTGTTGCAACAAGGTACTTTATGATATTTTTTTAAAAACCCCGTCCTGAAAGTATCCACCAGGAATCATCCTGTTTTTCATAGTATGGTGGGTTTTTACTGTAAGTGTGTAAGTTGAGCCATACGTCTAAAAGTCTAGTTTACAGCTGCAACTGTGTCTACAACTACCAGAGATTAGGAGAACGTGTGTGCATCTTAATTACAAAAGCAACATAACTAAAGCTGTTATTGAAGTCAAATTATGGAGATATTGTGGTGTTTGTGTGAAGGGAAATCGTATTGCATCCAGCCTTAAGCCTTCAAACGAAAAACAAATCTAGACCTTAATTTGTGATCATGCAACCACCACAAATCCCATCACCTCTTCCAACCAACTGACCTTTGACTTTTTAACTGAAGCATAGGTATGTGATATACAGTAAGAGGTTAGAGATCTATTCCGTAAAAGACACACACACACATAAACCCTTCCAACCCTGAACAAATCTCCAACATGTTCATTATTTTGACATTGCAATCCTTGAAAGCACTTTGCCTTGTTATATAATTGTGTGCTACTGAATGGTTATTTCTTACAAAATGTTCCGAAAATGTATAAAATACATGATTTAATGATTTTAGTGAAACAGTGTAATCTGCATTGACCTTTCTGACATTACAGGAGAAACTTAACAAACCAAGGCATTGAAACCTGATCGATTTTATACCATGTATGCTACAGCATTTGAGTCTTGTCATTCAGTGTTGTGGCTTAGGATTGGTTATGTTTAAATAAATTGCTATTGCTTAATATCTATCTACTTTGTGTTTTCTTTATTTTACATTTTCAAGCCAGAATCCTTAATTGAAACAATAGTGTATGATGTTTTTTTTTTCTCTATCTAGCTGAGGCTGGAGAAGTGTAACCACTTTCAAATTAATAAACAGATCTATGGATGCAAGGACTGACAATCCATGATACCAAATGTGTAGTTTTAACCATGTTACAAGGCTCTACAGTTTGTTTACAAACACTGGAGTAAAAATGGTCATGTAAGATCACTATTCCAGACCAGTTATGAACGGTCGTACAACATTTAAAGTGTGGCTGCTGTCACAAGGTTATGAATCTGATGGGGTATGACAGTTGACCTAAGCTCATGAGGCATTTATAAGTTAAATTAATCAAAAATCAATATCATTTATATATACATCCAAAAATGGATGTAGCAACTAAGGATTCTGGCAATTTAAGGATTTCTGACTTCACAATTAAGGATTTCTGAATCCAACTTCACATCAATCTGTCAGGTTTGGGCTACGTTTTGCACAGAGCCTACACAGCACATTAGTTAAAAGAGTAATTTTATATTTTCGACATCTCATTGGAAAACTGTGACTTTGAAAAACACGTTATGGCTTCCCATTAAGCAGCTTAATTGTAAAAAGAAAAAAATTTGTTTTTCTCACAAATACTTTTTCTTGATGGTTACATAACCTTTAGTGAACTTTAGTGTTCCTTGTAAACAAACCTAATTAAAATCAAATGTCTTAACGTTTACCACATACAACTGGGAAAATACATTTGAACAGCCCTCCAGCTGGTAATTACTAGTGAAAAACTTGACTATCATCCTTCATGTGATGCTTCCTTACCCATAGGAAGTCCCACCCATTTGACTACTTTAAAATGGTGAAACCCTCAATAGCAAGGTTCATGCCAAAATGGGTTTTATCCATTTAGAGTCCTAACTCTGTGGTGGTAAATTTCCACTTCGAACGCAGCATTAGCATCATCATTTGACAGTTCTGGAGAGGGATGGACTTTGCTTCCTTCTGCTCCAATCATCTTTTTGCTGAACGTCTAGTCTCCTTTCCATTGCTGACAGCTGTCCCTCCTGCTCCTGGATTGGCTGCTCTGCTGCCAACATCACTGCCAGCCTGCCCTCCCTGTTGACGATTAGTCGACCTCCCGGAACCTTGAGAGTTTACACCGTTCCCATTGGTAGTTTCATTACCTAGAATAAGAAATTGGCATGCTTCATTTATAAATCTTCATAAATAGTGATAGAAGGGAGAGGTAACGTGTTAGTGTTCACAATTAACCAATTGCCAAAAAAAATACACTGCTGTTTGTATACACTGAAGGTGGCTGAACCAGCCACTCACAGGTAAAAGAAGCAACTTTACAGCTTAAAGCAGCGATCAAAAATTATATTGTTATTTCATGGAATTGTATTCCTTTAGTTTACTGATACAGACATGGCATTGACGTTTAGGTAGACTTCCAGGTGGAAATGTTGCATGAGTCACCTAATAGCAGCAGAGGAAAATAAATAACACTAACGAAGGCCGTTGCCGAAACGCTTTCATTTGACGTCATAACTCTTAATTTTTTGTTGGGCTTTGATAGTGGTCTTACCAGCAGAGCGGTTATTGTTGTTGTTCAGTATGTTTCCTTGGTCACCGACTACCTGGGAAATAAATAATCTGTTCACACATAGTACAAGAAAAAGATACTTGAAACATTGAACTAAATTCGTAGGGGAAAAATATTTATTACCTATCATTCTGTAATAAGACGCTTACACACTGATATCCCTAAGTTCAAAACACCCCTTACAGTCTTGTTCTTCATCTGGTCCATGTTAGAGTACTCTGGGCTAGGCTCACTGAAGTTTGGTACCTCTGAATACACCATGCAGAACCTGAACAAAACGATATGTGAGCATTAGTTTAGACCAGTAAATTATGACATTAGATGCATCTCTCAGCAACATTTACATTGTTGCTCCTCCTTTTCGTAAATATGTAGCATGAAATGTTATTAAGCACAGAGCATCTATAGAACTTACTCTCCAATCTTCGACAGCTCTCCACCTCTACCTGTGTACAGAGTCAGGCAACCTTTGAACACAGACGCATATCTGGAGAAAAGACACAAATTTCAAGACAAAATACATTTCCCCCAGGATTTAAAGTTGATCCAAGATTAAAGGACTAATAACGTATGGTATGTATTCATCCGAATGTAAGTTCATGCTGGTAGGTAGAAAATATGACTGGGTGGTCCTTTTTGATTTCTATGTTGATTTTATACTCGGCTGTAGGTTTGGAGCCCTGTCCATAAAGTGTGGCATTAACTTGACTGTGCTGTGACTCAATAAATGACTCACCCCTTAGTGAGTCTGATGATGTCACCGGTTTGGATCAGTCCCCCTACCTCATCCCAAACTGAGATGCTAATGCTGCCGGTCTTGTCGGCCACCTTACAGGTCCGCACCTCATACCCATCCTTTGTCTTTGTCACTCGTCCTATGTGAGAGTGGGTAAGAGGGACAAGTAATCAGTGGCCTTTGATTGGTGTACAAAGACAAGAACAAGCTAGTTGTACAAGGATAGTGTCAAATATCTCATTATTATACTTTTTGTCATTTAGCAGATGCTCTTATCCAGAGTGATTTACAATTAGTGCATTCAGCTTAAGATAGCTAGGTGAGACAACCACATATCACAGTCGTATTAAGTCCACTTGTCCTCAATAAAGAAGTTATCAGCAAAGTTAGTGCTCGTTGGTGGCCAAACGGAGTGCTTGGGTTGGGATGTAGGGTTTAAGCATAGCCTGAAGGTAAGGAGGGGCAGTTCCCCTTGCTATTCGGTAGGCAAGTACCATGGTCTTGTAGTGGATGCGAGCTTCGACTGGAAGCCAGTGGAGTGTACGGAGGAGCAAGGTTACATGGCAGAACTTGGGAAAGTTGAACTTCAGGCGGGCTGCGGCGTTCTGGATAAGTTGCAGGAGTTTGATGGCACAAGCGGGATCCCAGGTAACAGAGAATTGAAGTGGTCCAGATGGGAGATGACAAGTGCCTAAATTAGGACCTCCGCCACTTCCTGTGTGAGGAAAGGTTGTACTCTATGGATGTTGTAGAGCATGAATTTGCAGGAGTGAGTCACTGCTTTGATGTTTGCAGAGAATGACAGGGTGTTGTCCAGGGTCACGCCAAGGTTCTTTGCACTCTGGGAGGGGGACACAGTGGAGTTGTCGACTGTGATGGAGAGGTCTTGGAGCGGACAGGCCTTCCCTGTCGAGGTTGAGCTTGAAGTGGCCAACATCCAAGCTGAGATGTGTGTTGCCAGCTGGGTGTCAGAAGGGGGGGAATGAGAAAAGTAGTTGAGTGTCATCTGCAATGATAGGAGAGAACATGTGAGGATATGACAGAGCAAAGTGACCTAGTGTAAGGAGAAAAGAGGAGAGGGCCTAGAACCGAACACCAGTAGTGAGAGCACATGGTGCAGACACATATCCTCTCCACGCCACCTGGTAAAAGCAGCCTGCCAGGAAGGATGCTCCCAAGTGACACAGCGGTTTAAAGGCACTGCACCTCAGTGCAAGAGGTTTCACTACAGTACCTGGTTTGAATCCAGGCTGCATCACATCCGGCCGTGATTGGGAGTCCCATAAGGCGGCGCACAATTGGGCCGGGGTAGGCTGTCATTGTATATAAGAATTTGTTCTTAACTGACTTGCCTAGTTAAAAAAAGGTTAAATAAAAAAACACATAAATGCAATCCAAGAGTGTGCAGAGCCTGACATGGAACGCAAACCGGGCTGTGCGTGTGCGCCATCGTGCATAAATTTTGTCCTCCCACACCAAACGGGATCACGACACGCAGGTTAAAATATCAAAACAAACTCTGAACCAATTATATTCATTTGGGGACAGGTCGAAAAGCATTAAACATGTATGGCAATTTAGATAGCTAGCTTGCACTTGCTAGCTAATTTGTCCCATTCAGCAAGCTTGCTGTTGCTAGCTAATTTTTCCTGGGATATAAACATTGAGTTGTTATTTTACCTGAAATGCACAAGGTCCTCTACTCCACCAATTAATCCACACATTAAACGGTCAACCGAATTGTTTCTAGTCATCTCTCATCCTTTCAGGCTTTTTCTTCTCTGGACTTTATATTGCGATTGGCAACTTTCATAAATTAGGTGCATTACCGCCACTGACCTCGTTCATCTTCAGTCACCCACGCGGGTATAACCAATGAGGAGATGGGAGAGGCAGGACTTGAAGCGCGATCTGCGCCAGAAATATAACTGACTTCTATTTTAGCCCTTGGCAACGCAGATGCTCATTAGCGCACGTGAGCAGTGTGGGTGCAATAATTTAATAATATAGATTACACCGCTCGTAGTCAGCCTGTGAGACGCCCAGCCCTGAGAGGGTCAAGAAGATCGTTCTGAGAGAGATAATGTGAAAGTTGGAGAGTAAACATCAATTATGAGGAGTGTAAATATCTATTTGTGGGAAAGAGAAAAGGGAAAGTTCAACACAGATACGTTTTTTGATAGCTGGCATGATTCAAATAAACCAACATGAATTGTTATTATTAGTCTACATGGTGACGTATAAGGTTGTTTCTCTGACTGTCAAGCCTCTGTGTTGTGCCATTATATTGTGTGTAAGACTTTACATACATTTTGTTCCACACGAGTGGATTACAAGATAATTATATACATTATGTTTCTGTTCATCATTAATTTATTATTTAAAACGTTACTGTTAGAAAGGAGTTAGCACCTGTTTCAAGTACGATGAAGATGACACTGAGATTCTTGAGTCCTGGCTTGATGTCCTTGACGTGGGTCTCGGTAGTCATCTTTCAGATCCTCGTCATGCATCCAAAAGTGTAAGTCAATTCTGGACCAAAGCTGCCCTGAAATAATTACAAGAATGTGTGTGTGACAGAGGTAAAATTCGTTTTACATTGGATATTCGGGTTTTCTCCCATCAATAACCATTGAACCAAACATGCCATGACTATGAACATTGATTATTCTGATGGATGGAGAACAATGGAAAAAAATGTATATATGTTTTTTATAACTATGATTTCGGATTTCAATCTCTCATTCCTCTTAAACAATGCGTGTCATGTATATGAAAAGTATATATTCTGGGGGCTATGAACAAAAATCCAATCCAGAAGAAAAAACAATAACTAAAAAGGTGTGGATTATTCTCCCTACTCCCTTTATTCAGAATATATAATTTCCACACTTTGTTTAAGAGCAACAGAAGACTGAAATACGGAAAAAAATATCTTACAATTTGTTTTAAAGGTGCACATTTTCTCCATCCTCCCCTGATTTAGAATATAGAATGTTCATGGTCATGGCATGCTTTGTTTAAGAGCTATTAAAGATTGAAATCCGTAAGGAAAAATATAATTTATTCACGATTCATTCAGGACTATCCATAATCATGATAGAATCCACATAAATGTAGAAATGTTAAGAAACATATTTTATTATTATTTACAATAAAAGTGACTCCAAAATGACACAATGCATTATTTATCATTTATCATTATCATTTATCATTTCTATTGGGTACAAAATAATCTGAAACACAACTAAAACAAACAGCAAATGCATCCAACAAGTTAGTAAAGTAACACGTTTTGGGTAATCATTGTGTGCTAGGAATTTGGGACCAAATACTAAATTTATGACTACTTTAATACACACATTAGTGAATATGTCCCAATACTTTTGGTCCCCTAAAAATACCCTCAAATTAAAGCAGACTGTCTGCACTTTAACCGCATCATCATTGTATAATTTTAAATCCAAAGAGCTGGAGTACAGAGCCAAAACAAGACAAAATGTGTCACTGTCCCAATAATTACGGAGGACACTGTATTTCTAGATTTCTAAATAAACAAGGCATGGATTTTTTTCCATCCTCTCCTGATTCCAATATATAATTTTAATAGTCAGGACCATGCTTCATTTAAAAGATATGAAGATTTAAATCACCCCCTAAATAATTACATTCAAAAATAAAATGAAAAAGGTGTGGATTTTCCTCAATCCTCCCCTGATTCAGAATATATAATTTTCATAGTCATAGCAGGCTTTGTTAATGCGCTATTGAAGATTGAAATGTCAAATTTAAAAAAAGGTTTGGATGTTTCTCCATCCTCCCCTGATTCAGACGGCAGGTAGCCTAGTGGTTAGAGTGTTGGATTAGAAACCGAAAGGTTACAAGATCAAATCCCCGAGCTGACGAGGTAAGAATCTGTCTTTCTGCCCCTGATAAGGCAGTTATCTCATTGTTCCTAGGCTGTCATTGAAAATAAGAATTTGTTCTTAACTAGTTAAATAAAATATACAAATATCATAGCCATGGCATGTTTTATTCAGTAGATATTGACTAGAGAAAACCGAATATCCAACATAAAACAACACTGAACAAAAATACAAACATGCAACAATTTCATGGATCAGAAAACCATCTGCTGTGTCTACCATTTGCCTCTCGCAGTGCGACACATCTCATTCATATAGAATTGATCAGGCCTGTGTAAAGTTGTCCCACTCCTCTTCAATAGGAGTTGCCGGACATTGGCCGTCGATCCAAACATGCTGAATGGGTGAGATCTGGTGAGTATGCAGGCCATGGAAGAACTGGAACATTTTCAGCTTCCAGGAACTGTGTACAGACCCTTGCAACATGGGGCCGTGCATGATCATGTTGAAACATGAGATTATAGCGAGATTATAGCGACAAAGGGCCTCAGGATCTAGTCACGGTATCTCTGTGCATTAAAATTGCCATCAATAAAATGCAATTGTGTTTGTTGTCCATAGCTTATGCCTGACCATACCATAACCCCACCATGTGGCACTCTGTTCACAACGTTGACATCAACAAACCGCTTGCCCACATGACACCATTCACGCTGTTTTCCATCTGCACGGTACAGTTGAAACCGGGATTCATCCGTGAAGAGCACATTTCTCCAGCATGCCAGTGGCCATCGAAGGTGAGCATTTGCCCACTGAAGTAGGTTACAACGCCGAACTGCAGTCAGGTCTAGTGAGGATGACGACCACGCAGATGAGCTTCCATGAGACGGTTTCTGACTGTTTGAGCAAAAATTCTTTGGTTGTGCAAACCCAGTTCCATCAGTTTGCCGGTTGGCTGGTCTCGGATGATCCCACAGGTGAAAAAGATGGATGTGGAGGTCCTGGGCTGACGTGGTTACACGTGGTCTGCGGTTGTGAGGCCGGTTGAACGTACTCCCAAATTCTCTAAAACGACATTGGAGGCAACTTATGGTAGAAAAATTAACATTAACTATTTGGCAACAGCTATTGGTCACACATATTTAGCAGATGCTATTGCAGGTGTAGCGAAATGCTTGTCAGCATACCAACTGAGCGCTCCCTTAAAACGTGTGACATTGTGTTGTGTGACATAACTGCACAATTTAGTGGCCTTTTAGGGGCTCCCGAGTGGTACAGGGGTCTAAGGCATTGCATCTCAGATCCTGGTTCAATTCCAGGCTGTATCACAACCGGCTGTGATTGGGAGTCCCATAGGGACGTGCACAATTGGCCCAGCGTCATCTGGGGCAGGCCGTCATTGTAAATAAGAATTTGTTCTTAACAGACTTGCCTAGTAAAAAATAAAAAATAAATTGTTCCCAGCACAAGGTGCACCTGCATAATGATCACGCTGTCTAATCAGCTTCTTGATATGCCATACCTGTCAGGTGGATGGATTATCTTAGCAAAGGATAAATGCTCATTACATAACAAATATGTAAACACATTTGTGCACAACATTTTAGAGAAATAAGATTTTTGTGCATATTGAACATTTCTGAGATCTTTTATTTCAGTTCATGAAACCAACACTTTATTGTGTTGTTCAGTGTAAATTTGACCTCGGTGTGAGAATGAGCAAATTTACAGGAATACATGGCCTTAATGATACATACAGTAATAATTTAAACAGCAACGCAAGATCAGATCAATGCAAGTATGTAACCCAGGTCGACTAATTACTTATAAAGTAGTTAGCAAGACCAGTCTAGCAACTAGGGTGTAATCATTAGTCTAAACAGTTATAAAACGGAACGGTTTGCAAATAAAACTAGAGTTTGTATTGGTCAAATTCAAGTAGGTCATATATACAGTCATTGGTAGGTCCCTCCCCGTTTCGTTCGCTTTCGTTTAAGAAACATTTTGCAACAGAATTGGCTCAATGAATACGCCCCTGCTGTAGTTTAGCAAACTGCAGTAACGTTACTATGCTAGCTAACGTTAGCTATAGCTAACTGGGTACCAGGTCGTAAGCTACACGTTTCATTACCTCAACAGTGTGTATTGTCGTCCACAGCTGATTTGTCCGGTATAATGGATTTTAAGCCATGGAACAAGTGAGTTTTAAAAAAGTATTGTTTTCCTGTTTGTAAAAGAGCTAGCTAGCTACTGTTAAAAAATAAAATAAAAACCTAACTACTGTTCATTTTTTTGTGACCGTCAGTACTGTAGTGGCGGGCATTCTGTTGGTCAAATTTAGTTTCAATCAAAATTGTATCCAATGACCATCAATTATATGGGATGCGCATGAGATAATCATGTGATAGGTCCTTTATCTGGGAAGGAAAACTGCTCGTACCGAAGATAGGTTGAGTCAACTGTCTATCAACGATTTTACAATTTGGTTGCTTAGCGGCGTAGGCTGGACGTGGAAACGTGGTGACAGGAATCAAGAAAAAAATGATATCATGCTGGAATGCTAACCCAAACGTAATTTAAAAGGCAATTTAACCATTCATTGTCATATCAACAGGTAACGTTACCCAGTTCGACAACATATCACTAGAGTTGCTCTCTATCTGCTTGTTTTACTGTGTGATTCCAGCTTGTGCCAGCTATCTACCTGTAGTAACTAGCTAAAGTTAGCGCACGTACGTAGTCAGCTGTGGCAAGCTTGATTAGTTGCACATTAGCAAGCTTACTCTTCAATACTTTCTGATCGGTATCCATCACTAATCTTTCCTCTGTTTGCAACTGAATCCTGTTTGATAGTTAGCTAGCCAGCCACATACCTACGGCCGGGATTCCATTTTGAAACGGCAAGGATGATTTCCGTGTTTGCGTAGCTAACTAACGTTAACGTTGGAACAGTACAGTGGCGGTCGGTGCCGTTTAGGTGAGCGAGGACGATTAAAGAAAAATAATAAAATTATATATATATATATATAATGTAAACATGGCCTTATTTCTATTACAGCATATTGGATGACTGCTATTTATATTCCATTGACACAGTTCAGTGTAACGTCAATAGGTTTAGGCTACAGCTTAGGGGCACAGGTCAAGATCATTTTTAGTAATCAAGGTGACATTAAATACAGACTTACACACTCTTGTGTGCATCCAGCTGATCTAGGGTGTAATTAGTTCAACAGTTGTAAATTAGAGTTTCTATTGGACTAATTTGGGTATATTCGTTAGCTTCTGTTTTAAGAAATGTTTTTCAACCGAATCAGCAGAATGAATACACCCCTGATCATAGGCAAACAGAGTTGGTTTTCATAGCAGCCACATACAAACCGCATGATCACTTTGCTCCTTGTAATTCCCTTTCGCGTCTACGTGCTCTCCTCCTGTTGCACGTGGACTTCAGTGCATAACACATCAGCTGTCTGACCAGGCAAAAAAACTTTTCCAAGCCTTCATATCATAACTGTTACGCACAGCCTGCATCGTCGCTACCATATTATCTAACGCCATAGTCAACATAGTTACTAGAACTAACGCATTAGTAAACCCGCTACAATCATGTAGTACAGTCAGCAAACAGTTTAGCAGTTACTCTGGCAGGCCCCGGTGGCAACAAATTAATAAAACCAAAAGCTTACCTTGACTTGGAAGAGTTCCAGTGTTGGATAGCCAGCTAGCTAACATAGTATCCCTCTCATTTTGAGCTGGCTGTTTGAGTTAGCTAAACTAGCTAAGTAAGTGAAAGTGAAGAAGAGAAATAATACTAAATATATATATATATATTCATATATCTTTGAGTCAACTGCTCACCAATGCAGTGCTAGCTAGCTGTAGCTTGTGATTTCAGTACTAGATTCATTCGCTGATCCTTTTACAAAATGTCAGTTCATGCTGCAAGAGCAATTATAGGGTGGAGGACGACCTCCGGAAGTTGTCATAACTACTGTGTAGTGGAACGGGATGGGAACCATGAGCCTCCTATGTTTTGTATTGAAGTTAATGTACCCAGAGGAGGACGTAAACTAGCTGGTGCTACCCCACAGAGTGCTCTTGAGGCTACTGTAAATCAAATCAAATTTTATTTATATAGCCCTTCGTACATCAGCTGATATCTCAAAGTGCTGTACAGAAACCCAGCCTAAAACCCCAAACAGCAAGCAATGCAGGTGTAGAAGCACGGTGGCTAGGAAAAACTCCCTAGAAAGGCCAAAACCTAGGAAGAAACCTAGAGAGGAACCAGGCTATGTGGGGTGGCCAGTACTCTTCTGGCTGTGCTGGGTGGAGATTATAACAGAACATGGCCAAGATGTTCAAATGTTCATAAATGACCAGCATGGTCGAATAATAACAAGGCAGAACAGTTGAAACTGGAGCAGCAGCACAGTCAGGTGGACTGGGGACAGCAAGGAGTCTGTAGACCTGTAGACCTTCATTGCAAAACATTGTTTTACTATTTTTTCTGGGTGACATTAATATATTTAGTATAGTGTTATCAAAACAATTATAGCTTATTTTTTTTTAAATGTTTCACTATTTTTATGAAATTCACTGAGGAGGATGGTCCTCCCCTTCCTCATCTGAGGAGCCTCTGCTGATTGATAATCATATCGTAGACTGTCTATTAAGTAAATTAAAGGAAAAGTAACAACATTGCATAATGTTACTGTTACTCCTAGATGCATTTTCTGAGGAAGTCATTAGCCTGGACCCAGGTTGCTCCTCTCACCTTCCCAAAACTCAGCCCCTGCGGTCTGTGGTCCACATTTTAAATGAAGAGGAGGGCTGAGGATTCTGGCCCAAGGAAGGAAAGACACTGGTGAGTGGACAATAAGGTCAAATTGCTGTTTGTACACCGGATAATGTTATATAACCAAATATGTTTTGTGTCCATTACTGGACGTTAGAGGAAAGCCCCATTCAAGTCTACGCCATTGATTCTTCAACGAACCTGGTATTGGCGATACTCTCTTCGTTCTCGATCCTGGAAAACCGTTATCTTATAAATGTCTGTGTAAAGTTTCAGGTGGTTCTACAAACACCAGAGACAACTCGGAAAGAGATGTAACCTCCAAATGTATAAGTTAACTGTTTTCCCTAATCGAGACCCAAGAGAGTATCACCACTGTACTTTTGTTTTTGTGTAACTCTGTTGTTGTTTTTGTCACACTGCTTTGCTTTATCTTGGCCAGGTCGCAGTTGTAAATGAGAACTTGTTCTCAACTGGCCTACCTAGTTAAATAAAGGTGAGAAAAAAATAATATGCCAGGTTACATAGGCAACACGTGGGTTTCAAGTTTGGGTAAGCTATTTTTCACCATAAAAATTAACCTTTTATAATAAAGCATTCCAATCATCCTCACATTTGTAGACTTATTTAAGATGTGGTGATTATATTTTCTAGTCATAATTTAGGCTTATAATATAATTTAGGCTTATAATATGACTGTTCAATGCAGCGCGTAGTGACAGAGTAGAGCTAGGCTACATTAGATTTCTTCCTTTGCACAGGAAAGTGTTGTTCTTTTATAAACACATTTAGTGCAATTTTACTACACTTTATACGGCTGGAGACATTAGCAGAATCTTCTTTAATACGCCAAAAACTACAGGGTAGCCTACTCTGCTGACACAGACAAACAGATCAATAAATATGACGTTGTCTGGTCCATATAATAGGCCTACGAAAAGGGGAGACGAATACAAATATTTTACCTTTATTTAGCTAGGCAAGTCAGTTGAGACCAAATTCTTATTTTCAATGATGGCCTAGGAACAGTGTGTTAACTGCCTTGTTCACGGGCAGAATGACATATTTTTACCTTGTGAGCTCGGGGATTCGGTCTTGCAACCTTTCGGTTACTAGTCCAACGTTTTAACCACTAGGCTACCTACCGCCCCGCTCTAACCACTAGGGTATATGACGACCATCTAACTGGAGGAGGAAATGTATTGTCTAAAAACAAGCAAAAGTAGCACTGACCCAATGATAAAGGTAATTAATATGCAGACTCATCCGGGACATAGCCGATGTGCTCCTCTGGTACCAATATGATAGGCTACTGTTCACTCAATTAAGTTTAGAATTTTGATATCTAAAGGACAGTGGATTATTTTCATTGTCTTCTCTTTTCAGCAATAGCAATTTGCTTTCCAAACTGTTATTCAGCAATTGTACTTTTAAATATTGCGATATGCCTGGCTGGGTCTCTGCTTTTCACTGACCGTTTCAACTCAACAATCAACTATTTGATGTGTGTTCGCTGCCCAAATTACGGGCTCTTCCGACTGTAGGCTATGTGATTTAAAACAATCCACAGCTTTTTTCTTTTAAAGAAGCTAATGATCATCTGTGGCCAAATCATGCTCTCTGGTGGAGTAGCCTATTTTGAATGATTTGACTTTCTTTAAGTAAGCAAATTACGCTATATAATTTTTACAATTACTTTAAGGAAGCTTAGGTTCCCCTAGACTTATGGAGGCACTGCCTATGCCAGGTTAGTTGAAGAATCTATGTAATGTCTAGTAATGGACACCAACAATCTTTAGGTTATATCACACTGGCAAGAGAACAGACATGCACACATGGAGAGACAGATCCGGTACTATTTCAGATAATTGATTACTATAAAGTCAGTGATTCAGTTCATGTTTAACATGTTGGGCTTTATACATCTCTGCAAATCTTGCCATAAGATACTGACCCTACCGTAACGCTTGTTTACACTGAGCTGTATTGGAGTTGTAACGCCACCATGGTTACATTAAGACACCGTGGAGCCGGCAACGTCCCTCAAAGCGAGGATGGGATACAGTCCCTTTAGAAAGTATTTATACCCCTTGACTTATTCCACATGTTGTTACAGCCCAAATTCAAAATGCATTAAATATATATTTTCTCACCCATCCACACACAATACCCCTTAATGACAAAGTGAAAACATGTTTGCAAATTTATTAAATATAGAAATCTCATTTACATAAGTATTCACACCCCTGAATTCTACCTTGTAGGACCACCTTTGGCAGCGACTACAACTGAGTCTTTCTGGGTAAGTCTCTTAGTACTTTCCACAACTGGATTGTGCAACATTTGCCCATTTTTATTATTTTAAAAATTCTTTAAGCTCTGGCAAGACAACCGTTTCCAGGTCTTAACATAGATTTTCAAGTAGATTTAAGTCAGAACTGTAACTCGGCCCCTCAAACTACAAATTCACTGTGTAGCTTTAGCCTTGTGTTTTTAGGTTATTGTCCTGCTGAAAGGTAAATTCATCTCTCAGTGTATTGTGGAAAGCAGACTGAACCAGGTTTTCCTCTAGGATTTTGCCTGTGCTTAGATCTATTCCGTTTATTTTTTTATCCTGAACTCCCCATGCCTAACAATTAAAAGCATACCCATAAAATGATGCAGCCACAGTGCATTCGGAAAGTATGTAGACCCCTTCACTTTTTCCACAGTTAGTTTTATTTATTAATTTCACCTTTATTTAACCAGGTAAGCTAGTTGAGAACAAGTTCTCATTTACAACTGTGACCTGGCCAAGAATAAAGCAAAGCAGTTCGACACATACAACAACACAGAGTTACACATGGAATAAACAAACATACAGTAGAGGAAGTCTATATACAGTATGTGCAAATTAGGTAAGGTAATAAATAGGCCATGATGGCAAATTAATTACAATATACCAATTAAACACTGGAGGGATTGATGTGCAAGTAGAGATACTGGGGTGCAAAGGAGCAAGATATGTATGTATGTTTGGCAGCATGAGGGAAGGATGCTTTGTTGCGAAGTAGGAAGCCGATTCTAGATTTAATTTTGGATTGGAGATGCTTAATGTGAGTCTGGAAGGGGAGTTTACAGTCTAACCAGACACCTAGGTATTTGTAGTTGTCCATATATTCTTAAGTCCGAACCGCCCAGAGTAGTGATGCTGGATGGGTGGGCAGGTGCGAGCAGCTATCGGTTGAAGAGCATGCATTTAGTTTTACTTGCATTTAAGAGTAGTTGGAGGCAACGGAAGGAGAGTTGTGTGGCATTGAGCTCGTCTGGAGGTTAGTTAACTAACAGTGTCCAAAGAAGGGCCAGAGGTATACAGAATGGTGTCGGTGGTTACATTACAGCCTTATTTGAACATTTATTAAATTGTTTTTCCCCCTCAATCTCCACACAATACCCCATACTGACAAGGCAAAATGGGTTATTTGACATTTTTGCAGATTTATTTTAAAAAAGAAACTGAAATATCACAAGTATTCAGACCCTTTACTCAGTACTTCGTTGAATCATCTTTGGCAGCGATTATAGCCTCAAGTCTAATTGGGTATGACATTACAAGTTTGGCACATCTGTATTTGGTGGACTTTCTCCCATTCTTCTCTGCAGATCCTCTCAAGCTCTGTCAGGTTGGATAGGGAGCGTCACTGCACAGCTATTTTCGGGTGTCTCCAGAGATTTTCAAATCGGGTTCAAGTCTGGGCTCTGGCTGGGCCACTTAAGAACATTCAGAGACTTGTCCCGAAGCCACTCCTGCGTTATCTTGGCTGTGTGCTTAGGGTCGTTGTCCTGTTGGAAGATGAACCTTTGCCCCAGTCTGAGGTCCTGAGCGCTCTGGAGACGGTTTTCATCAAGGATCTCTTTACTTTGTACTGTTCATCTTTCCCTCAATCTTGACTAGCCTCCCAGTCCCTGCCATTGAAAAACATCCCCACAGCATGATGCTGCCACCACCATGCTTCACCAAATGAATGGTGCCAGGTTTCCTCCAGACGTGATGCTTGGCATTCAGGCCAAAGAGTTGAATCTTGGTTTCAGCAGACCAGAGAATCATGTTTCTCATGGTCAGAGACCTTTAGGTTCCTTTTGGCAAACTCCAAGCAGGCTGTCATGTGCCTTTTACTGAAGAGTGGCCTACGTCTGTCCACTCTACCATGAAGGCCTGATTGGTGGAGTGCTGCAGAGATGGTTGTCCTTCTGGAAAGTTCTCTCATCTCCACAGAGGAGCTCTGTCAGTGACCATCAGGTTCTTGGTCACCTCCCAACCAAGGACCTTCTCCCCAGATTGTTCAGTTTGGCCTGGGTGGCCAGCTCTGGGTTGTTTCAAACTTCTTCCATTTTTAAGAATGATGAAGGCCACGGTGTTCTTGGGGACCTTCAATGCTGCAGAATATTTTTGGTACCCTTCTCCAGATCTGTGCCTCAACACAATCCTGTCTTGGAGCTCGAGGGACAATTCCGTTAGACTTCCTAGCTTTGCTCTGACATGCACTGTCAACTGTGGGATCTTTTGATATAGACAGGTGTGTGCCAATCAATTGAATTTACCACAGGTGGACTCCAATCAAGTTTGTAGAAACATCTCAAGGATGATCAATGGAAACAGGATGTACCTGAGCTCAATTTCAAGTCTCATAGCAAAGGTTCTGAATACTTATATAAATATGTTTTTTCTGTTTTTGCTTGAGTGACTTGACACAATAACGTTGTTGAGCCATTCTCAGTTTTCTCCTATCACAACCATTAAACTAACTTCTTTTAGTTCACCACTGGTCTAGTGTTCAACCTTCCCAAGTTCTCTCACGTCACCCCGCTCCTCCGCTCTCTCCACTGGCTTCCAGTTGAAGCTCGCATCCGCTACAAGACCATGGTGCTTGCCTACGGAGCTGTGAGGGGAACGGCACCTCAGTACCTCCAGGCTCTGATCAGGCCCTACACCCAAATAAGGGCACTGCGTTCATCCACCTCTGGCCTGCTCGCCTCCCTACCACTGAGGAAGTACAGTTCCCGCTCAGCTCAGTCAAAACTGTTCGCTGCTCTGGCTCCCCAATGGTGGAACAAACTCCCTCACGATGCCAGGACAGCGGAGTCAATCACCACCTTCCGGAGACACTTGAAACCCCACCTCTTTAAGGAATACCTAGGATAGGATAAAGTAATCCTTCTCACCCCCTCCCCCCTTAAAATATTTAGATGCACTATTGTAAAGTGGTTGTTCCACTGGATGTCATAAGGTGAATGCACCAATTTGTAAGTCGCTCTGGATAAGAGCGTCTGCTAAATGACTTAAATGTAAATGTAAATGTCTTGTGGTGAAATCCCTGAGCGGTTTCCTTCCTCTCCAGCAACTGAGTTGGGAAGGACACCTGTATCTTTGTAGTGACTGGCTGTATTGATACACCATCCAGAGTGTAATAACTTCACCAGGCTCAAAAGCATTTTCAAGATCTGCTTTTATTTTAATTTTACCCATTAGAAGTAGGTGCCCTTCTTTCAGAGGCATTGGAAAATGTCCCTGGTCTTTGTGGTTGAATCAGTGTTTGCAATTCACTGCTTGACTGAGGGACCTTACAGATAATTTTATGTGTGATGATATTTTTTCAAGGACTAGCCTCATCTCATGTTAAATACTATTATTGCACACAGTGAGTCCATGTAACTTATGTGACTTGTTAAGCACATTTTTACTCCTGCTCTGGATAAGAGCGTCTGCTAAATGACTTAAATGTAAATGTAAATTTAAGATTGCCATATCAAAGGGGTTGAATACATACATTTCAGCATTTTCATTTTTTATTAATTTGTGACAATACTTTAAGAAACATTCACCTTGGACATTGAGGTATTGTGTGCAGACCAGTGACAATTTTTTCACTTTTAATACATTTTGAATTCAGGCTGTAGCACAATGAAATGTGGGAAAAGTCTAGGGGTGTGAGTACTTTCTGAAGGCACTTAATACCACTATACTCCAAATTGTATCTTAATCCACACTGCTCCTTCGAGAACATTGGAATACTGTTAGAGAACATTGGAATACTGGCTTTTCGTCATCTGCTAGCTAGCAGTAGCCACCTCGGCCATTATGAAATTGTTAGTACTATCTGGAATCCTTGATGTCCCTACCCTAAGCACTACCCTAACCATTTTAAGGGACATCCCCAAGGATTTCTGATAGCAAGGACCATTAGCTGATGCTGCCATTGCAAAATGGCTGCATTGCCCACTGCTAGCTAGCATGGGAACAAAAAGGGCAGTTTTCTGGGAAAACGAACAGTATTTCAATCTTCTCGATGAAGCAGTGTGGATAAAGTTAACATTTAGAGTACAGTGGCATATCCCATCTCTGCATTGAGGTATGTTTTCCAATCCATTTCACGCGCGGGCTCCACGGTGTCTTAATGAAACCAAACCGCCTGCAGTGCATCTGTGTAAACATGCATTGCGCATAACGGTATGTTCGGTATCTTCTGGCAAATGCAATCTATCCTCCAATTCAATGAAGTAGCATTTGACCAATCCAGGTAGTTATTTCAAACTGCACTGATGCCTAAGAAGTATCCACACCGTAAATATTAACTGACTGACTCAAATCGGTCTTATGTAGCAAAAAAAATTTTTTTTTTTTTTTTTACATTGGATAAAAGTAGACTCAGAGCTACAAAATGGTATATCATACACTGCATTTGAGGAATAATGGGAAAGTAATTATGCTTTGAAAGTAGACAAACTTGTAAACTCACTTTTGAGAATGTTTTTGTACCTACTGTAGAGCTCTTCTTTGTCGACACCCATTCAGCATTGTTCACACCCACTTAAGCCAGCCCCACCCTTCTCTTAAGGATTCACATGTGAGGTCATGTGCTAAAAAGCGAGTAGTGTAGTAAAGATTAATTTAAAAAATCCAGGTAAACAATAAATTAGATGATGCTTACCCAGACACACTTGTCTAAATTGATGGGCCATGTGAAAGAAATGCTATAATCCCCAGCCACATATTGCCAAGTGGATGGGTCTCTAAAGAGGGTATAAACGGTACAGCCAAATGGTTACTTGCATAGTAGCAATATCAAAATAAATGTGATGTCCATAGCCTTTTCGTCACAAAACTCCCTGATCTGTCGAGCTGTGTCCAGTCCAGGTGGTGCTTGTACAGGCAGACCATCTATGGGAGGAAGGATGTCAGCATTGCGCAACAGCTGAAACCTGGTCCCGACTGAGTCCGAACGCTCCTTTGCGAAAACACCAGGCTCCAGAGCATCGAAGCTGTAAAACAGGAAATAACAACAAAAAAATAAGACATTACAAACTTGCACAACATCAATTCACCTCCCAAGTTTAGATGAGAAGAATAATCTCATGCAATGAAAAAGATATTCACCTGACGCGCTGATACTGCTTGATCTGTGGCAGAGGCCTGAAGTATGTAGTCAGGTGTTGTTGCCAGCCATAGCTTTCCACCAGCACCGTACCATCCTCCAGTCCAACCAGCTGTGGGATGTTGACCCCTGTCACAGTGCTGTCCTTCACAACAGCAGAAATCTCACAGTGTTCACTCTGGTCTTTCTGAAGAGCTGCTTGATGAGGCCAAAGCACCAGTCGGGGTCAAACTTGGTGTGGTCTGTGATCAGGAAGTGAAGGTCCAGACTGTGGTGGAGCTTGTGAATGGTCCGCCAGGCACAATACCAGAGCACAAACTTGTTCTTGTTTTGGCCACTGCAGTTATCACAATTCAGGTCAACGTGTTTTTATCCAACTAGTTGGTGAAGAAATGGTGCATGTAGTTGACTGCGCTGCTGCCTTTGCTGGATGACATACCTTCATCAATCAAGTAGTTGACTTGTTGTGGTATTCCTTCACAGCAGACACCAAACAAGCCCGATTTGCGTGGAGTTAATAAGTAAATGGGACCTGGCATAGGGTCAGAAGGATAGTGCACCTGCAAACAACAAAAGAACATTTAAGATAAGTTAATGAAAATAAAATGTAACGTAAAACGTAACATGTTTTTTATGCATCATTATCAGGTAAGTTTCACCTACAAATGTGCAGAGCAGCAGCACTGCATACAGAAAGAACATCATCTTGGAAACTGGAAGTATGACTACACGTACCTCTGGAAAATACAGAAATAATGTGAGCTCAATAAAAGTAGTGCCAATCATTTTGGAGGTCAATTAAATAATCAAAACTTGTTTATGCTTTACATACCAAGTGTTGTCATCGATTCCTTGTAGAGACGCCACACTGCTGCTTTTGTCACATGGGATGGCAGCAGCTTTCCACCAAAGTGTTTGTGTCCTGGGTGGCGTCCTGGTAACACGATTGCATTATCCTCTGCGTAGTTGTTGAAGTTCACCACTTGCAAGTCCTCATGATTCAGGTGTAACCTGTGCTTGCTTGGGCCAGCTCTCTTTTTGATGGGAGGCATTAGACCATTCTCCTTGTATGTATGACTGGTGGAGGAGAGTTAGGTGTGTTCTACTGATGCTGAAAGACAAATTCCAGATTTTGGCATTATTATACAATAGATAGCCGTAATTACCGTCAGACACACCTAGCTAACTTGATGGGTCATGTAATCATCTGGCGAAGTGGAGTCTTTTGTTTAGACAAACCGATTTATCACAGCTAGCTAAAGTTAACCAAATAGGTTCAAATTAGGCTATAACTAAAAATACGAAATGTCATTCTGAGAACATTACTACACAGATCATAAACATAATGTGAGCCAGCCATCTAACATCAGCTAGCTAACAGTCAGCTTCAACTTGGTATTTTGTTTATACAGTGGTTCTTCCTGTAAAAGTTGCGTCATACTGCAGCACACCTTGCGGGCTGCCTCAGAATTCTGTGGCACGTTATTTGTCAGCCATTGTTGCCATTATTGCTAGTTTGACCACCCGAGGGTGTCTTTGAGAAGCTTTTGACAGTCTTCAATATTGACTGTACTAGGGAATTTTAAACCTTTTTTTATGTAAGAACATAGTATATGGGATTGCTTTTAAGAAATGTAGCTTAATTCTTTTCATTAATATTGTTTCTATTCCAAGAAAAATGAAAAACAAAACCCTTAGGGTTTCCGTTAGAAAAATATTGAGCTGTACAACTTGACAGGTCTGGAGTAGGCTACAGTACTAAGAGCGTAACATTTCCACACCCTAATGGTAAGATTCAGTGAAAAATAAAAAATCTCATTGATTTATCAAGACCAGTCCCCATGCTTGTCTCAGAGCAGTGCTGTCTTTTCCCCCTTCCACTTGTCTCTTCCATTAATTTCAAAAGAGAGCACTGATTATGCTTACTGGAAAATACTAACTCCCCCTTGTGCAGGTCTGGAGCAGTGACGCAGGGTACCATACTAAACCACAAATGACCTCTTAAGTCCCGCAGAATAATCTCAACTTTTAGTTGAGCAACCACTGTACATGGAGCTAGCTAGCTATTAAATAAGACGTTGTTTCCGTTCCTTGACCCGTTATTGTGTCAAGTCACTCTAGTTCATACTGACTGTGTACAATGCCATAATAATCATCTTTTTTTGCCAACGTTTACTGACACCAGCCATATTAAGCCTGTGTTGAGCGTTTGCAAATTCATCAGTTATTCTGCGCTCTTGCACCCTCAGACGAGAGTGCTCTGAAACAGTTGTTGCAGTGCATTTCTATTGAAATGGATACTTGCATAGTCAGGTCTTTCTTGTTAAGTTTTAATACGCAATTCATAAATAAACAAATTCAAAAGCTGCGTTCGATAGGATTACCTACTGACCAGCTCAAATAGACAAAAGCGTTCTATATGGTAGACCAATCCAAACTCATCACTCGGCATGTCCAGCCCACTCACTATCTCAGCCAATCATAGTGGGAAGGTTGCTGGCTTTTCCTGTGGCTTAACCAACTAGGCTCGTAATTTTTAGCAATATTATTCGTATTTACACATATTATACAAGTTTGTTATTAAGGCACATGAAAGTTCACAAGTTCAAGAAAGCATTTCTGCCCTCCCAAAAACATTTTGATCGACAACAAAAACGTTTACGTTCAACGGCTCTCATGTGAAGTAGTGACCCTCGACATACGCCTAGTTTCCTGAAACGGGTCAAAAATGTTCATACTACAACTAGTCTTGGTCAAAAATAAAACCCACTTGCACTATAGTGGGTACGTGTCTTTTTTACAACCCGTCTTGACACAATGAAATCACCTCAGAGGGTGTGCAGTAGATTCTGTTGATTTATAACAAGCCCTTTGCTTCTATTTCTGAAAGACGTCTCATCTAAGTGGGCTGATTTTTATATTGAAGTCATCACTCTGGTATAAACTGTTAAAAAGGTCATCAATGCCATTACAGTACATGCCTGCTTTTGTAACGTGGTGTAGAATGCTCATTCTAGTACTTTCCCCACTGTGCTGAATAGGCAGTGTATTCGCTTATTCAGAACTTACTTCAGTGCGTAGAGCACACAGTGTTCAAAAAGGTCACCAGCAGCAAACACTCATGTTACAATGTTTTATAGCTGAGGATTGGCGCACTTCCCTTTTTGAGGAAGGAAAGGAAAAAGCACACAAAGGCAATAGAATTCCTTTCTGTGTGTCAGGTGTCCAATATTGAGCCTTTTTTAGCAATGAACAAAAGATAATACACCAAATCTAGGCTAACTAATTAATTCAAGACTGGTTGAAGAGCTTTTTACTGTAAGTACCACAGCCATTAATTGTAGTGCCATCTCTAAGTGCCGTCCAATGTGCTGCCACATATAGGTTCTTTTATTTTAAACATGGTTGAGTAATTAAACTTTTTTTTTTCTGTGAGGATGTTCCATGTCGACTATGATCCTGTTCATGCATGATATGTAGGCATATGTTGTGATGTTTTTATTGTATGTACTCTTGTAGACTAACCATTTCCCTACCTGTGCTGCAGGTTGTAGTTGGTTCCGGTGATGTGCCATGGGCTACGACGTCACCCGGTTCCAGGGGGAAGTGGATGAGGACCTGCTGTGCCCCATCTGCAGTGGAGTCCTAGAGGAGCCCGTTCAGGTCAGTGACGTACACATCTCCGCACCATTTTAGCTGTCGGATTGCATTTCAGTGCTCTGAGAAATCACTGAAAAATAAGGACTTGTCAGTGTTGTAAATTCAGTTCCATTTCAGTGAAATAGGATCCAGTACTTGTCAGCTCATTGATCACACACCTGCTGTGCCATTTCAGTCTACGTTTTTGCAAATGTCTCAATTTTCAGTCCTATAGGCTGTGCGCAGGCCATTTTTTATTTTGTAGTGCTACAAAGTGATTATAAACCAGGTCGTTCGAGTCCTGGATGCTGATTGGCTGAAAGCTGTGGTATACAGTGCATTCGGGAAGTATTCAGACCACTTGTTTTTTTATATAACATTCTATTGGTTGCTAGGAATTTTGTATAATAATTTACTTTGGAAAACAACGTTTTGAATCCAGTGTAATTTTGTGTATCAGTTCATAAACCATGTGCCATGGAATCGGTACGTCAACTAAACTGAACAACAATATAAACTAAACAATTTCAAAGATTTTACTGAATTAGAGTTCATTTAAGGAAATCCGTCAATTGAAAAAATAAATTCTGCCCTAAATCTATGGATTTCACATGACTGAGTAAGGGAAAATGTGTTCTGATTGGCAGGGACATTAGTATAGACACAAATACTCAGTTTCCTCAGCTGTCCTGATCCTGCAGGTGAAAAAGATGTATGTGGAGGTCCTGGGCTGGCGTGGTTACACGTGGTCTGCGGTTGTGAGGACTGTTGGACGTACTGCTAAATTCTTTAAAACGACAGAGGTGGTTTATGGTAGAGAAATTAACATTCAATTCTCTGGCAACAGCTCTGGTGGACCCAATTGCACACTCCCTCAACTTGAGACATCTGTTGCATTGTGTTGTGTGACAACTGCACATTTTAGTGGCCTTTTATTGTCCCCAGCACAAGGTGCACCTGTGTAAAGACAATGCTGTTTAATCAGCTTCTTTATATGCCACATCTGTCAGGTGGCTGGATCATCTTGGCAAATGAGAAATGCTCACTAACAGGGATGTAAACAAATTTGAGAGAAATAAGCTTTTTATGCATATGTAACATTTCTGGGATCTATATTTAATCTCATGAAACATGGGACCAACACTTTACATGTTGCGTTTTTATATTTTTGTAAAGTATATTTTGCAATCGATATAGAACAGCTATCAATTTTTTGGTCCTTAAATGAAGCTGGTATACTTTATTTTTTATTTTTATCACAATTTTTTTAAACCAATTTTGGTCGTTAATGCTGGGCCGAACGACAAGTTCCTTACTTTCTCCCCCTTCCACTTGCCTCTTCCATTTTTGCTGTAATTAGTCCAACAGCCCTTAGCCTTAGTATATTGGTCATATACCACACCCCCCCTGGCTTTATAGCTTAACTATATTTTCTGCAGTTTTTGCATTTCTGTATACAGTATATCACTGGACATGTAATTTGATTCTCTATGATGAAGCTCCAGTGATGACTATTCATTGCTAGTAAAAGGTGAAAGCGATTAGACACATGAGAATAGCCCCATCTTGGCCAGGAAAGAGATGGGCAGAGAGAAAGGACAGGGAGGAGAGCTTAAAGGGCAGTCTGCTTTCAGTGGGATGCTGTGTCAGCAAGGGGGAGAGAGGAGTGGACAAGAGGAAGAGCGGAGAGGACAGGACAGCGAGAGAGCTACCGAGGACAGGAGGGAGGGAAGAAGGCAATTTGGAGAGATGAGCTCTGCGTGGAGATCTGTTCGTTCTTTTTAAAGATGAATCAATGTGCCCAATGTTTGTAGTGATGCATAAAGATGGGGCAGAGGTGAAAGGACTAGGGATAGAAGAAGTGAGTGGAGATGCCTTGTCCTGTTAATGTAAATAAAGCATAAGGATACTAGTATAACAAACACAGCTCCCAAACTGAAACCAACCATGAGGTGAGTGGCTTTAAATAGACACTATTGATTCTACCTACCTGCAGAGGATAGCATTGTTTTGCTACATGTTTGCCCTTGGAGTAAATAGTTGCTGGTTTGTACTTTTTATAGTACATAACACTTTGTCCAGCCTAGGCATTTCTCTCTGTGTGTGTGTGTGTGTGTAAAGATGTGTGTGTGTGATGTGTCCTGTGTGTGATACTGTAACAAACACAGTGTGTGTGACACTATTGATTGTGTGCAGTGATAGTGTGTGTGTGTGTTTGTGTGTGTGTGTGTTTGTGTGTGTGTGTGTGTTTGTGTGTGTGTTGTGTGTGTGTGTGTGTGTGTGTGGGGGGTCAATTTCCTGTGGTAGTAAGTATTCTTTGTTTTGGAGTGTTTTTGTGAGTGTGATGGCACCGGTCTGTGGGCACGTGTGTTCATGCGTTAATTCGGCAAGAAGGCAGCGTGGTAGTACAACGTCACTTCCAGCCAATGTTGCCTATGCATTCTGAGCTGTCGTAGGACTTTGCACAGCGTGCTGGCAGCAGTAAAGGAATGTGGACATAACTGCCGTATGGCTTTCAGTGGAGACTCATACAGTATACTGAGAGAGAGAGAGGGAATGATACAGTGCCTTCACATTTTGGTGTTACAGCCTGAATTTTTAAAAATTAAGTTATTTTTGTCAATGACACACACAATACCCCATAATGTCAGTGGAATTATGTTTTTAGAAATGTTTACAAATAATAATAACAAATGCAAAGCTGATGTCTTGAGTGAATAATTATTCAACCCCTTTTTATGGCAAACCTAAATAAGTTCAGGAGTACACAATTGCTTAGCAAGTCACATCAATTATATGGACTCACTCTGTGTGCAATAATAGCGTTTTAATATGATTTTTGAATGACTACCTCATCGCTGTACCCCACACGTACAATTCTCTGTACGTCCGCCAGTCAAGCAATGCATGTTAAACACCGATTCAACCACAAAGACCAGGGAAGATTTCCAATGCCTAGCAAAGAATGGCATCTATTGGAAGATGGACTGGTGAATTTATAAATGACACTTTGGATAGCGTATCAATACACCAAGTCACTACGAAGATACAGGTGTGTGTGTAGACCACTGACACACAATCTCTATTTAATCATTTTAAATTCCGCCTGTAATACAACAAAATGTGGAACAAGTCAAGGGGTGTGAATACTTTCTGAAGGCGCTGTACATCAGAGACCTGAGTGAAAGCTGTGTAATTCCCATGCCCTGCTGAGAGCATTGACATCTTCCAGAATGGGAGGGAGAGAGGGAGTGGAATAAACGGAGGTTAGGTGTGCACAGAGCCATGTATTTAGAGATTTGGGCCATTGAGGTTTTTTTTTATGTGTTTACATGACAACATTCTTTATGGCAGTCATGTAGTGAAACAACAACATTCTTTACGGCAGTCATGTTAGCGAAACAACAACATTCTTTATGGCAGTCATGTTAGCGAAACAACAACATTCTTTATGGCAGTCATGTTAGCGAAACAACAACATTCTTTATGGCAGTCATGTTAGCGAAACAACAACATTCTTTATGGCAGTCATGTTAGCGAAACAACAGTTTTGGTGTGTCTGATTTTAAAATCATCATGGGAACATACCAGAGTTGTGACCATTTCTTTTTTTTTTTCTTTAGCCATGTTAGCGCCCCATTTGACATTACATGGGGAATATTTATTCCTAGCTAACTGTCTAGAATTGGAACATTATTCAAAGTTATAGAAGTTCTCAACGCTCTAATTACAAGAGTCTGGGTGTGTATCTGAGGGTGTGTTAGTCCCAGTCAGTGTGCTGTGCTGCACTCACTGACCTTGCTGGAGTCCGTGCTGCTGTGTGGACTGTCCCAGGGCTGGGCTGGGTGGTTATAATTTATACTCCCTCTGGGGCCCCAGTATGAATCAGCAGCACTGCAGCATAGAACTCTACTGTAGTGGGAGGAATCAGGACTAGGACTGTCTGAAATGGTACCAGGGCCCTGGTCAAAAATACTGGACTACATGGGAAATAGGGTGCCATTTCAGACTCACCCAGGGACTGCATGGGAAACTGGGCAAGAAGGTCTCTGGGGAATCCATTGCTACCCAGTAGCGGCTGTAGCTTAGAGCTTTCTTCCTGACTCACCCAGGGACTGTAGTGGGAATGGCTATTGCAGCCAACAGAAGCTAGCCAGCCCGTCGCTAGCTTAGCATCACGCAGTGATCTCATCACTGCCATCTACTGATTTCATCAGTACCGTCACCCCTGCATTGAGATCTTCACACACAGCAGAACTGCTATCCCCATATGTAACCATACTTGCTGAACTCCTCCTTCACTGCTAATACCTTTAGCTTTTTTATCATGCCCTCTTCCTCTTGTCATTTTAAGAATTTAATCTTTGAATTAAAATGTCTCTTTCTGACAACATGTTTTTAACAGCAAAATGGTCATATATTATAGATTTTATATTGACAGAAAATATATTTTTAATAGAAACATGCATTTTTGTCGGAGCAGGTCAATTTAACATTTGCTCTCCATTTCTTCCTCCGTGTCCCTCCTTCTCCCTCCCTTAGGCCCCTCACTGTGAGCACGCCTTCTGCAATGCCTGCATCACCCAGTGGTTCTCGCAGCAGCAGATATGCCCCGTGGACCGCAGCGTGGTGACTCTGGCCCACCTGCGTCCTGTGCCCCGCATCATGCGCAACATGCTCTCCAAGCTGCAAATCAACTGCGACAACGCCGGCTTTGGCTGCGTTGCCGTGCTGCGCCTGGACCAGCTGCAGTCTCACCTCAGGGACTGCCAGCACAACCCCAAGAGGCCCGTCCAGTGCGAGCAGGGCTGCGGGTGAGTGGGGTTGGCTCCAACAAAGGCGTTCGCCAAAACTCTATTTTGGGGCATGTTTTGTTACTCATTTAAATGATATAGGTAAAGCTGTGAAACTGAATGTCATCTGTATGAGCACAACCAAAGAGGGGGGTGAGAATCAGGTTGGGAAACTCTGCTGTAGGTGAGTAGCGCTACTGGCTCTGGGTTAGTAGGTGTAGGGTATTGGCTAAAGGTTGTAGTTAGTTTACTGGGGCTGTGGGTGAGTTGGTTGCACTAAAAGGCTGTTGCTGAGTTATGTCCTTCCTCTTTCCCCCTCAGTCTGGAGATGCCTAAAGATGAGGCGTCTAGCCATAACTGCATCAAACACCTGCGCAGCGTGGTGCAGCAACAGCAGGGCAAGATCGCAGACCTGGAGAAGGCCTCTGCTGAACACAAGCACCAGCTAGCGGAGCAGGTTTGTGTGTGTCTGCATTTGTACGTATGTGTGCATGTTCGTGCGTGCGCATGTGCAGTACCAGTCAAAAGTTTGGATACGCCTACTCATTCCAGAGTTTTTCTTTATTTTCACTATTTTCTACATTGTATAATAATAGTGAAGACATCAAAACTATGAAATAACACATGGAATCGTGTAGTAGCTAAAAAAAGTGTTAAACAAATCCAAATATATTTTATAAGTAGCCACCCTTTGCCTAGATGACAGCTTTGCACACTCTTGGCATTCTCTCCATCAGCTTCATGAGTTATTCACCTGGAATGCATTTCAATTAACAGGTGTGCCTTGTTAGTTTGTGGACTTTATTTTCTTCTTAATGCATTTGAGCCAATCAGTTGTGTTGTGACAAGGTAGGGGTGGTATAAAGAAGATAACCCTATTTGGTAAAAGACCAAATCCATATTATGGCAAGAACAGCTCAAATAAGCAAAGAGAGATGACAGTCCATTACTTTAAGACATGAAGGTCAGTCAATCTGGAAAATTTCAAGAACGTTGAAAGTTTCTTTAAGTGCAGACGGAAAAAAACATCAAGCGCTATAATGAAACTGGCTCTCAGCCACAGGAAAGGAAGACCCAGAGTTACCTCTGCTTCAGAGGATAGGTTCATTAGAGTGAACCAGCCTCAAATTGCAGCCCAAATAAATGCCTTACTGAGTTCAAGAAACAGACACATCTCAACATCAACTGTTCAAAGGAGAGTGTGTGAATCAGGCCTTCATGGTCGAATTACTGCAAAGAAACCACTACTAAAGCACAACAATAAGAAAAAGAGACTTGCTTGGGCTAAGAAACACGAGCAATGGACATTAGACTGATGGTAATCTGTCCTTTGGTCTGATGAGTCCAAATTTGAGATGTTTGGTTTCAACCCCCATGTCTTTGTGAGACGCATAAAGGGTGACGGATGATCTCCGCTTGTGTAGTTCCCACTCCGAAGTATGTAGGTTGGGGTGCTTCACTGGTGACACTGTTAGTGATTTATTTAGAATTCAAGGCACACTTAACCAGTTTGGCTACCACAGCATTCTGCAGCCATATGCCATCCCATCTGGTTTGTGCTTAGTGGGACTATCATTTGTTTTTCAACAGGACAATGACCCAACACGCCTCTAGGCAGGGGCGCCGCCAGGGGTTTTGTGCCCCATGAAAAGATATCATTTTGGGCCCCACCACCACAGGCCACACCAACCCTGCGCAATTGCTGTAACCACACACCTCCAGAACCCAATCGACCCATTCAAAGCTTTAAATAACTACCTTTGCATGCTTGCAACTCTGTTGTAGTCCAATATTTACTGTACGATATTTACTGACAGTGAGCTGTGAAAATATACCACTGTGCAGACATGCATGCAACATTCTGCATACAGTGGAATTCACTATTTGACGCAAGACTGATGCCCTCTATAAGAATGGTGCTAAAGGCCATCTAAATGTCATTTTAATGGTAAAATTATTGAATGGAAAATTCTCTTAACATTAATGAATAACTTAAAATAAATATAACTTAAATATAAATTAACCTCTTCAATTTAAATAAATTATCATCTATAGAATGATATAACAAATAAAATAATAAAACTAAGTATACCTACCACTTTTGAATTAAGTATACATAACAACTAGAAAATAAGTGGCTGTAAAAGTGGAAATGGAAATAATAAGGCCTGATGGTGGTGCTAGAGAAAAGGTCAAGTGGTCACCAACTCAATATCAATTCTTCAGATTGGGGTCTTGATTGTGCACAACTAATTGTATGGCAATCCAGCCATTACTTTAAGATATATCCTGTTCTCAGTCTTGTTCTCAGCCTGTCGGCATCATGTGATCCAATATCCATAGCCATGCCATTTAACAGTTATCACTGGCCCTTACTCAGCCTTACTCACCAAGAGCCCAGAGTCTTCTTGCTAGCAAAGTCAATGATCAAGTCTTTGAAGTCCAGGTTTCTAGCTAACTGGCTTTCAATGGATAGCATGGCAAGACTGTAATGCCTGTCCTGGGACATAGTGGACCTCATAGTTTTTTAAAATCCATTATAGCTTACTGAAAGCTCTCTCGCCACCAGCAACAGTCACAGGCAGTGTGCAAAATATACGTAATGCAATGCACACTTCTCCAACAATGCTTTGCAGCTGCATCTTACAAATTGCATTCAGGAGACCAAGAGGGGACAAGATACTTCATGATCAGTGGTTGGGATACAGAAGGGACTTTGTCCTCACTACTCTGCCCAACTTTCAGAACAGAATAAACTTATTCTACAAGTTTTGCAGTGGTGTGGAACCTAGTGTCCAAGTCACTTATGTTGTCTATAGCAGTAAACACTTTTGCTGCACTGTCCTGAGCTGTCTCCTCTTGAGAGGTCTCATCATGGAATCTCTTCCTTTTCCTCTGGCGGCTGTGTTCCTTGCTAAATTGAGGTGCAACGTCCATTTGCGTAGCAATCAGTGTTTCCTCAGACAGGAGAGACTCCCATCCATCTCTAAGAGCCTCCATCTTGAAGAGCCTGCATCTCTTCTTTTAAGGCTCTGATACTGGCTGCCTCTGTCACATTCCTGTCCTCAACACATTGCAGTACCTGCTATTATGCCAACTGACATGTCATTCAACACAATGCTGCTCACCTCCTTCAGTTGGGAGTAGGGCTGGTTCAGGGGATGGGTACGGGGAGACAGGGCTGCTGAGCCTGAAGCTGCATCTGTTGGGCCTGGCCCCAGGCAGGGGCAGTGACAACTGATTTTAGTATGAATAGCTTGCTAAAAGTTGGCCTGCATTGATTAAATGTCGGCTACAAGAGGAGCGAAATGTAACCACTCATAATTTTTGTGAAGTGATTAAGTAGCTATGGACTAAGCCAACAGGTTCATTTCCTCCACTCACGGATACACCCACCTTCCTTCTTTTCGTTCTTTTTGTTTTTGGAAGACAGATTTTCTTTAAGACTTGGCTCTCTCTCCTCACTCGCAATTCACAGCTAGGAAGTACCGTTCGCGCCTGGTTTTGGGGCAGGACTGAATTATTTCATGTAAATCGAGGAGGGGGCAATACAGAGGCTCTCTGGATGTTTTAATGTTTGCCAAAAATAAGAAAAGAAAAAGAAACCGTTAGATTTGTAAATAAAATATTATATTAATGATGATAGGTACATTTTCTTCAATATTAAATTAACCTAATGTTCTACATTTTTTTAGGGCTCCTGTTAGTCACAGGCCCTTAGAATCGTCCTAACTTTCCCCCCTATACGGCGCCCCTGCCTCCAGGCTGTGTAAGGGCAATTTGACCAAGGAGGGTGGTTGTGTGCTGCATCAGATGACCAGGCCTCCACAATCACCTCAACCCAATTGAGATCATTTGGGATGGGTTGGACTGCAGAGTGAAGAAAAACAGCCAACAAGTGCCCTGCATATGTGGGAACTCCTTTAAGACTGTTGGAAAAGTATTCCAGGTGAAGCTGGTTGAGAGAAAGCCAAGAGTGTGCAAAAGGTGGCTACTTTGAAGAATATAAAATATATTTTTAACACTTGTTTGGTTACTACATGATTCCATATGTGTTATTTCATAGTTTGATGTTATTCTACAATGTAGAAAATAGTAACGCATAAGGAAAAACCCTTGAATGAGTATTGTGTGTCCAAACTTTTGACTGGTACTGTAAGTGTGCTTATGCTTTCACTGGTGTGTGTCAGTGCCTGTACATCTGAGTCTATCTGGTTGATATTGCATCAGCATTGTCTGCTAGCCCATTGTGGTGTCTCCTCTCTGCCTCCAGAAACGGGACATCCAGTTACTGAAGGCGTACATGAGGGCCATCCGCAGTGCCAACCCCAACATGCAGAACCTGGAGGACACCATTGAGTACAATGAGATCCTGGAGTGAGTGGATTATTAAGCACTGTGGTGCACAGAACACTTCACAATCAGACAATATAACTTACTATGCTGTAGGGGGCTGCATTCCCGCGGGACAGATCATTGCGGCGCGGTCAACATTTTTCATGCTGCGGTCAGTCAGACAGACAACTTTGGGATTCAAATATTTTTGGGTCCTGCAGATTAAGGCTATTTGGAAACAGTCATCTTTCTGTTTTGTATGCGTTAGCCAATCTATTGTATTAAAATCACCTCTTTGTCACACTATTCACCCTCATAATTCTCTGCTTCAAGTTCAGTATCCTATGGGCTACCTCTCCTAGTTGGGCATTCAAGATCAAGTGCACTTACGGCTATATACAGTGCCTTCATAAAGTTTCACACACCTTTACCTTTTCCCCATTTTGTTGTTACAGCCTTTTTATATATATATATATATTTATATTTAAAAAATATGGTTTAAATGGAGATTTTGTGTCACTGGTCTACACACAATACCCCATAAAGTTTAATTATGTTCTTAGAAAATTTTACAAATTAATTAAAAATTAAAAGCTGATATGTCTTGTCAATCAATAAGTATTCAACCCCTTTGTTATGTATGGAAAGCCTAAATAAGTTCAGGATTAAAATGTGCTTAATTCACAAGTTGCATGGACTTACTCTGTCTGCAATAACAGTGTTTAACATTAATATTTTTGGAATGACTCTGTCCCCAACACATACAATTATCAGTTGAGCAGTGAATTTCAAACACTGATTCAACCACAGAGACCAGGGAAGTTTTTCAATGCCTCGGAAAGAAGGGCACCTATTGGTAGATTCTTAAAAAAACAGACATTGAATACCCCTTTGAGCATGGTGAAGTTATTAATTACACTTTGGATGGTGTATCAATACACCCAGTCACTACTAAGATACGGGCATCCTTCCTAACTCAGTTGCCGGAGAGGAAGGAAACCGCTCAGGGATTTCACCATGAGGCCAATGGTGACTTTAAAATAGTTACAGAGTTGAATGACTATGATAGGAGAACTGAGGATGGGTCAGCGACATTGTAGTTACTCTACAATACTAACCTAATTGACATAGTTAAAATAAGGAACTCTGTACAGAATAAAAAATATTCCAAAACATGCATCCTGTTTACAAAATGTGGAGTAAATCAAGGGTCATGAATACTTTCTGAAGGCACTGTATGTGTGGTCTCAATTAAATGCATGGGCCGACATGCACGGCACAGTTACAGGGATTTTGTTTGCCATTAAAATCCTTGGGCTGGCTGGCTTAAAAAATATATATATATTCTTTTTTAATTTTTTATAAATTACAAAATAAATCCGTACTGATTTTTGTTTGAGCAAAGGAACACCGCATTAGCCATGGCGAAATACATTGAATTGTAGGAAATTCGCTTTAAAACGGCAACATTTTCTCTCAGCTCCATGAAGAAATGTGTAGAATTGCAGGAAATTGGCTTAAAAATGCACCAATGTCTATCTACACTGCCAAGATGGGGGGGTCCTCTAAAATGTTATCTGAACTGCCAACTCCACCACCTAAGCCCCTTTTTTTGATCCAGAAAAACCCAGAGTTATCTTTCCAAGGAAGTTAACATAAATATGATTTAGGCTACAGTGTCTGGAAATAAATATTGATAATGAAACTAAGTGGAGGGTGCTCAACCAACATGAGTCAAGGTGCAACCAAAAAAATGTTATCATTTAAAAGGAAAAGGCACCTTTCCCGTTTTATCAGCTTAAATATTAATACCCCTTTTTTTTGTGTATCTCTGCCACAAATAGTCCCTCTCAGAGAAGGTGGGTCATAGGCTATGCAAAATGTAAGTGAATGTGCATGTGTCCACTCATCATTCTTACTGCTTCAAGTTCAGAAGCCTACTTCTTCTCCTCTCCTAGTTAGGAGATCAGGTGCGCGTGTGGTCTTTAAATAGAGCAGGCTATATGCATGGGCGGAGCAGCACGTGGTACTTATCTTTCCAAGGGAAATGTACTTCCTAAATATGATGTAAGCTATAGTTTAGGCCTACTACATTGACTGGAAATAAATATTGGTCATCCATATTTGTCTCTGCCTGCAAATCGTCCCGCTCCTATTAAGGTAGGCGATGTTATAGAAAAAACATAGTTTAAGAGAAAGTCCGTTCTTGTTTCAACTCTCTTTCAAACTACGTCTAGCCTAGTGGCTGATGTAGCCCAGTACCTAATACTGATAGCCTTAATGTAATGGACCACGTGAGAATCTCTGGTAACCTATTTCTTGGATTATTTTTTGCAAATTTGAATATTGCCTATCGAGTGCAACATTGCTGGGACCATTGCTGCTCAGCGAGGTGTGTCACATATGCCTAAAATAACATTTGGGTGACTGCGGTCGGCTTCACTACCAGTTCTTGTTGATGGGAGTTGGACAAAAAGCCAGCGGGAGCAGGCGGGTGCGGTATGAAAAGCTGCATGAGGGGGATGGAGAAATCAGTTCTGCGCAGACCTCTGCTACGCTGCAACACTTTCCACTTTTGAGGCATATTCGTGAATTATGTTGATTATAATAACCATTATAATATCCCAACTCTCCTCTCATCCTCCCCTCTACCTCTCCTCCTAGGTGGGTGAACTCCCTCCAGCCGGCTCGCGTCACCCGCTGGGGCGGCATGATCTCAACGCCAGACGCTGTCCTCCAGGCGGTCATCAAACGCTCGCTCATCGACAGCGGCTGCCCGCCTTCCATCGTCAACGACCTTATCGAGAATGCCCACGAGAGGAACTGGCCCGCC